>NW_015505331.1:1844864-1938599 GCF_001515645.1 Sinocyclocheilus grahami
AAATAAAAATGTTTCTATTATTAAACACAATTGTATATATATATATATATATATATATATATATATATATATATTATTTTTTTTTAATATATATAGTTTGAATATTTTATTAAAAATTAATTTTATATAATATAATAATATATTAATATAACAATATAATATTTCTGTATATATGTGTGTTCAGACAAAAAATAATAACATCAAAATCGTGAAATTAGTAATTTTATTTAATAAATGAACTCATTTGATTTCCATCTTTAATATTTTTTCTAATATATTAAGACATAATTGTTGGGGGCATGAAAATGTACTGCATAGTGGAATGACCCTCCACGTGACACATGGTTATTGCTGTCACATAAATATGGTAAGCATGTGTACGTTGTCTTCATGCTCTCTCGGTTTAAATCCCACTCACAAAATCTCTGTAGCTCTGGGAGCTTCTCGTCCTTGTTGTCAGATCTGATTGGAGGACAGTCCTCTTTCCACATACCTGCACATTAAACCCAATCTCCCACTGACACTAGTAAACGGAGGTTGCTATGGATACACACCTTGCCTTGAAGAGTTGCATAATCTTCTCAGCATCTCAAGATTCCTTGAGTGACAGGAGAACTCTGCATCCAAGGAGGAAGCAGGAAGAGGACTCTGTGCGCTACTTAGTATTCCATCCAGGTCTCTGTGACATCTCTCACATCTGCATGGCCAGGTGATGCTTGTGGAGAGTGGGGATTGATTGTTGAGATTCATTATTACGATCTGATCCTCAGGGATGCCGACCTAATGCACGATGGCCAACTCTTCTACCGCATTCTCTCCATTTCTACCGTACCATTTATTTGTTTAAACATTTCTGCCTCAGGGAGATTTTTTTCCCTACCACATTTTCAGAGACAATAGAGGACCGTATAACAAACCCTGTATTATTAAACCCATCCAATGGAGGGGAGCAGTTTAATCCAGTACACTGAAGAGACATTTTTTTGTTCTTGCTCTCTCTCTCTCTCGCTCTCTCTCTCTCTCTCTCTACTCAATTATCCTTTTGTTGGTCAATGCGTCATGTTTGGAAAGAATGGAGTGTGCGGGAATGGAGGAGGAGGGGGGCTTTAAAGGAAGAGAAAAGAGAGGGAATAGAGGAGAACAGGTCAGAGGAGTACAAATAGAAGACATTGCGAGGGAATCAGGGGAATCTTTCCTCTCAGTTTTTCCATTTGTGACCTGAAAGACCTAAAACAAGAGATAGATGTGGTATTAAAATGAAAAGAACACAATCCGTCATTCTTTTCCATCTGCTTTCTAATATTCCTCATCAGTTCCAATGCTTTGCCTTCACAGCAACTCTCAACCTCATTCTACAGCATGCTCTCTTGTATCTTTTGTTTTTCTTTTTCTTTGTCAGTACATACTATCATTCTTGTTGCTTCCTTCCATACATTTCTTTCTTTCCACTCCCCGCTCTCTCCTCTCTCTCTCTCTCTCTCTCTCTCTCTCTCCCTCTCTCCGGTTCTTCAAGACAGTGCCGCTCTGCTGCTCTACATCACAGCTACTGTTTCTCACTCTCCTCTCTTCCACTCAGCTTTGCTCCTCTTCTCTCTGCTTCTCTCCACTCATTCAGACCGCATGCTCCCAGTCATCTCTGGCACTGCTGGGTCTTTGTGGCCAGTGGAAGTGGACCCGGACACCCTGTATGGTCTGAAGGTGTTTTCCCGATCCAGTGGATCTGTGGGGAAGGGAGGGAGGGCAGGGAGGGGGTGCAGGTGAAGAGCGCCGTGTTGGGGGGAAACAGGTTGCGTGTTTTTGCGACAGGGCTGAGGAGGGTCATGCTTCATGAGTTAAGTGGATTTCGAACAGAGACCCCTCGCACATCGCCGCCCCAATGTGGGGCCCTTTTCCGGATGGCGGGAACGTCCGGTCAGGAGCGATGAACCAGCTGGATACTCCTCGGCCACTCAACTGGACCATACGGAAACTGTGCCATGCAGCCTTCCTTCCGTCTGTGCGCCTGCTTAAGGTACCCGTGGGATGGGCAAATGGGGGAGGAAAGAGACAATGAGGTCTTTTTAAAAGAAAAATGCTTAGGAAATATTCTTTTTGGCTTGTACTGATTGAATTAGTTGTTAAAAATCAGAAAAATAGTGGATCAAAAGACTAGATATAAGAAGAAAGCTCTTTTTAAAGAAGATTTTGAGTTTAACTGATACATAAACCCTCATTGTATGAGTACAATGACCTATGGGATTGATTCCGCTCAGAAATTCAGTGCTTCATAAGAGCTTTTTCTTGCAGCGCGCTGAAGCAGCTAACTTCTCTGTCTTATTTGATAATGACAGGTACTCTGCTCATGTGGAAGTATTGTCAGAGTCTGAAGTGTTGGAGTCTCGCAGCTAAATTTAAAATTGCATCACATGGTTTGCAGTAAGTGCTGTCAGCTTCTCAAGATTAATGTTTTATTGCTTACCCACAAATCCCTTACAACTTGCACATGATTTACATTATAAGTATAGCTTTTCACATGAATCAGAAACTTATCAATTTTATGTTAGAAAATTATTATTACCTTTATTGTGATATTTTGCACAGAGGTGTTAGCTAATAGGTAGTAATAAAGCTTTACCGCACACTTGGGACCATGATAGATGCTTTATGAGAAGGTAAGCTCCAGAGAGATCTCTGCTGGTAGTATAGTAATGTATCCCAGTATGTAATGCAATTTCGTCTTGTATTATAGTCAGTGATGTTATATTATACATTTTCTGCTTGTGTTGTAGTAATAGTACAGTGTAGATCGGTCACAGACAGTGCATAGATTCGTTTAGCACTCCCAAGAGTCAAATCCTCCCCAGGTCATGACTCAGTGTTATGAGTGGATCATTATGTTCTTGGTTCAGTGTTTCTGCTCTGGAGGTGTAGTACAGAGAGCTGTTACAGCATGTCGTGAGCTGCTTTTCGCACTGACTGTAAAAATGCAGAGGACTGGGTTCCAGACAAAAGAAATGACTAGGGAGTCATTGGCTCCTAAAATTAAGTATTAAGGAGCTAAATGACTTTTAACTGAAAATGTAGAGATTCGCATGATAAAGATGGTTGTTCAGAAATGCTTTAGTTCACTGAATGAGTTTCTTACTTCAGCTACAGTCACTCCTCTGTGCGGTGATGAAGGGGTGTTTTTGTAGGTAGACGATGACGATTTAAGTTATATAAACTACTGGGTTGTTTTCTATTTGTATTTAGTAAACTTTTTTTTTTTTTCAAATTTGATGACATAATAATCCTGATTGTTTTGTGTCATATAAAATATATAAATACAATTAAAAGTGTAGGCTCTTGTGTAGGTTCACCCACACAAAGTTCTAGTCTAGCTAGAACAACTGGGTCTCATATCTTAAACAATAAAATTGTTTCTAAAAACCTTTTTTTAAGAATAGCATTATTAATTGATTTCAATAACAAAATTTATGAATATGTTGTGAATATTAATTTAATTTGACTCTGTATAGTACGTCTGGATTACATTCATGCAATAAAACATTCTTTTTAACTGTCACAAAGTAATTTCTTGTGCAAAAGAAGTACCCACTATGAGCATGTGATTTCTGACGCAAACCAATGCTTGCAATGCAGGTTTCCGGTTCACTATCCAAAAATGGCACGCTGTTTAGTGAGGGAATCAGGGTTCTAAACAATTCACTGTGGGAATTTTCACTGTGTGAAATCGCTGTTTGGAATTTGTTTCTACTCCTGATCGATGTGAATATATCTGGCATTTGTTCATGACTCAGACATAACAGCTTGTCCTGTGTTAATTGTTGCAGGAAACACTCGTGTACTGATATGTGATGCAACCACAAATGGATACGGACAAAACTTTCCATATGAAGTCCAGTTGTAATGTGTAGACTAAAAATAAAATAATAGTTGCATATTTTTATTTTTTTGTCGGCATTAAGACTGTTCAAGTTGCGTTGCTGTTTTCATAGCTGTAAGTGTATTTGTAGTAAACATCGACTCTTTGCTTGTGAATTTAAATTGTAAGAGTATGAGATGTGCTTGTGTTTTGCATAATGCATTCTATTGCTGAGTTACATAACAATGGTGGGTGGGAATTTAGATTGATTATGGTTTACCAATGCAGCATATTTGACCTATAAATTTAAATTAGAAAGTTAGAACCTTTAAGGCTAATGTTTTTGATTACACAGGGGTTAGAGAGCAGATGTTGTTTCAGGTGTTCTGTGTAGGTAACTGACCAGAGGAGTTGAAGATTACAGGTTGGAAAGACTGATGCCCTACATATGATATTATTTCAGCGATGAGTAAACAGCCGTATGTTTGTCCAGCTCTGCTGAGGTGTAGTTTATCAACAGAGCACTAAGGAGCTGTACAGGTATTTCACTATTTGTGCATGTAATCCTATGTTTGTGAGCGTATGTATGTGTGTGCTTGTGTGTGCGGGAGGTCCAGTGGCATAGCAAACCACCAACCCTCCAGATATAATGAAAATACCTAAGAGCAAATGAAGGTTTGTGACTGATGTGGCTGTATTGGTCATCGCACTCGAGCTAATATAATTTGCTGATGCCTTCGTTGGTTGTCAGGGAACACTGGTAATGAATCAGATGCTTAGGCAGGTTGCACCAATTTCACATGGTTTGTATGTTTGTTTTGATATGTAGAAGTACAGTCTCCCCTCGTAGAACTAAATTATTATGTTTTTTTACTCGCACTCATGCCAAATCGATACGCTGTTATTTTTTCATGTAACACAATAGAATAATTTTTTAGTGTCTTCATCCTTTTCTATACATTGGCAGTTTATAGTGACCCCCTCTTGTCAAGCTCCACAAAAAAAACAGAATTATCAAAACATTAGCGCATATAACTACACTGAACAAAATTATAAATGCAACACTTTTGTTTTTGCCCCCGTTTTTCATGAGCTGAACTCAAAGATCTAAGACTTTTTCTATGTACACAAAAGGCCTATTTCTCTCAAGTTTTGTTCCCAAATCTGTCTAAATCTGTGTTAGTGAGCACTTCTCCTTTGCCGAGATAATCCATCCACCTCACAGGTGTGGCATATCAAGATGCTGATACAATTGTGTGTGTGTGTGTGTGTGTGTGTGTGTGTGTTTGGATGGGATACATGCAGAGCACTAATTTTGAGTATGGGTTACTATACTTGGCCACATGTCACTTCACTTCATACAACCAGGGCCCCAGACTGTGCCTAAAATGGTCACATTTGCGACCAAAAATATTAATTTGCAAGTGATATTTTTGCTGAGATCTCCACTGGCATCTGTATAAATTTACATTATCATTTCAAAATTTGCATGTAATGCCTTTTTTCCTGATAGTTTTGTGATCACATATTTTGTTTATGTTGACATAAACTGAGACGATGCACATCAAAGTTTTAGAGGAAAAACTGTCCTCATCTCTGCCGAACAGCATCTGCTAAAAGCAGCTCCAGTTGTAGCATCATGAGAGAGATCGAAAATGACAGAGATGTGCGAAGTAAAAGTGCAAAAAAGCAGTGGCTATTTTGTGCATAACTTGAACAAACTACATCAGGTAAAGCTGTCAAATGTGTGGATATTAGCAATATCGTTAACAGTTTGCGTTTATAATCAATAGTAATATGGCTTCTTGTTATCAAGAGCTATCTACATGCTGTGTTCTGTTAATGCGTGAACTTCATATTATTTGTAGTGCACTTGCCATCCAATAATCGCAATAAAATTTGTAATATGTTACCTTTTAATAAACAAAGTATCAGCTTTAAAATTCTGCCAAATTCATAATGAAATTCAATCAATAAATACCGTTTTGGCGCTCTTTCACCAAAGTTCAAGCTGAATTATTATTATTATTACTGAAATGTTTCATGTAATTGCTCATTTAGTGTTTCAAACTGTGGAAAACGAGTATGATAAGAAAGAATGCAAGGAGCTAAAGATAAAATTCAACACCTCCTATAAAATCGCATGTTACTAATGAACAGACTGGATGTGTGCAAGTGATGCTGACAGTTATGGGCCTGATATTGGCACAGATTCTGTGCAATAAACAATTCTTTGTGATTGTATATAGTTCTCAATTTGGAAAAGACGTTTAGTTCCCACTTTAAGTGATCCTTAGTTCCCAGGACATCTACAATATATATTAAAATGCTAATAAAGACAAGAAAAGAAGAGACATAAACACATGACAATATGACTGAAATGTTAAATAAATGAATACAACCCATTTATTCTGTGGCACTTAAAAAATAATTTGGCTCCTTATTTTGTTTCTTGTAGGAGCCAATTGCTCCTTTTTTTTCTGAAGCCCTGCATACATACAGTAGTCTATATATATTTCATGTGTTTCATGTTAACTTGTGGCTACCCCTGTGAAAGTGAGAGAGATGTGTTTGTGTGGGGTATTTATCCTGTGAACTTGATTCTTACTTCTTAATATCTCCTTAAATTTTGTGGCAAAGCAATTTCCTCTTTCTTGCAATGCTTCATGAATGAACTTTCATATGTCCTACATATTTCTTATATTCACTAGCCTGAGTAAACTCATTATGTCAAATAAGATATCCAGCCTGCATAGGACTGAATATTTAATTGTCACGTTCAAATATTTATTGTCAGTTTACTTTAAATTATGTATTACCATTTGCATTAATATTTAAGACTGCACGAAATACATTACTATCAGTATTAAGAAAATATTTAATCCGCTCTATGATGAGCCCAGTCTAAAGACAAATGCAGTCCTGCTTTCCTCATAGTGCAAAAGAAGAGTGAAACCACATATCACTACAGCACGTATCTTCAGGGTTGGTGGCAGGTGTTGGGACTATACTGTATATTGAATATTATCTCAGTGACACACTCTGACAATCTCATCTCTCTCATTCTATCTCTCTGTGGCTCACACTTGTGTCTCTTTTTTCTCTTTTCTCTCTGTACTAAAGCGTATTTACTTTAATATACTTACTGTGTGGAAAAGGATTGATGTAGTGATGAAAAGGACCGGTTTTAAATTATGCTGTACACTGAAATTCAGTACTTATTCTTTAGAGAATCAGTGACCACACAAATAGCTACCAAAAGAAAATACTCAAAAGGATTAAGCCACACAAACACATTTTTCATGCACTGACAACTCAGCAACTTGGATTTAGAGATGTATTACTCAATTAAATTAATTTATTCATGTACAAGACATGGCAATAAATGCATTAGCTCCTTAACAAGCCGAATCCAAGTAAATCTTTGTCAAGTTTCCATTTTTTCATTTCACTCAAGGATAAGTCATTTGCACATTTACTTTGTCTTTTTTTTTTTTTTTTTATGTAATTAATGGGAATTTTATTCAAAGACTTTTCTTATTTTTCTCTTTGGTTTTGGATGTATGGTGAATTGAAAATATACCTTTCACTTTCTCCTTTCTTCACCTTATTCTTACAATTTGTCAGACACTGTTGTGGAATAAAATTGTTTTGGGGATTTGTGTGTGTGTGTGTGTGCAGGCACGTGCACGGGTAGGGCTCAACCTGTGCAGAGCACATGCCCTTTTTGCCCTTACACTCCGAAGTGCCCTTTTTTTGGTGATGGTGTTTTTTTTCCCTTCAATAAATCAATGATATTGGTCACCCTTTACATCTGTCTGTCTGCTTTACAAATATTTAGCTAATGAAAGGTATTAAAAAGAGCTTGTGACTAAATCTTGTTGGATCCGCTCAAACTGTCAGTAAAACCTCATAACTCCACCCCCTCTATCTTGACTGAATGAACTGAAGTTCCACAGCAGCTGAACTAGGTCTGCAAGGGTAAATAAAGATCTTGTTGTTTGAATAAGTACAGCGTTTTCTTTACGCAAGAAACATTATGTCTATAAAGTCTCATAATTTATGTATTTGAAACTGAGCGCCGCGCCCATATAGCTACAACAAACACCTGGTGATGAAAACGTAACGCCGCCATTTTAATGATGGACAAAATGCACATTTGCACACATTCAATGGTCAAAAACCCCGTAACTGCATTTGAGTTTGACACAAAGCGACTGAGTGATCCTCGTCACCTAGGTCAAATATATTTCTAAGAAATTTATGATTGCTGATATACACTTAATTTATTAACATTTAATCATATTATATGGTCGCATGGCTAATTCATGTTTACGCTGTTAATATGCATGTATTCTAGCTAGCTAATTTTTTTATCTAGTATTCTATACTCTCCGCTCGTCTTCAAATGTATTAACATAGTAAAACATGGTTTTATTACAGTAATGTTGTAGTAACCAAAAAAAAAACTTTACAGAATCAAATCGCTGTGAAATCTTTATTTTTTATGATGCATAATGTAATACGTTGCCTTTTTTCAGTTTCAGCACAAGCCCCTCAAAAGGTCTGTGCACGGCCCTGTGTGTGTGTGTGTGTGTGTGTGACAGAATTAATGTAAACTGCTGATTGCAGCAAACTCTTGCAAATGGAAAAGTGGGCATCTCTTTCTTTGTGATTATAATGGCAGGAAGACTGATGCCATGTAATAAGAAAATGTTGAAAACTGTATAATGTTTATGCATCTAGGCTTATGCAAAATTTGCAGCTGTAATGTTGGGTAAGTCTGACCCAGATGTTGGAGTTACTGAGTTTCTATTCTGGCCACTGCTGTTAGTGTACTGAGGGCATTTTTGGTGGTGTATCGTCTCATGAGGTGTTCAATAAATTTATTATAAATAATTCACAGGGTCATTAATGAGCTCAGGTAGGACTGCTGCTCTGATTTCAGTTACGTTATTATATTCAGTTAAAAGTTAATTGTATGAGAAGGTGGGCAGCTCGTCACTGGCAGCATTGCATTTATCATTATTCGCTCAATCAACATAAAAGACAGCCTGGTAAACCTTCCCATAAAGATACTTGAAGAGTGACTTCTAAAGCACTGGCCTTTGATCACAGAGACCTTGGACAACAAAGGACTGACCTTCCTTTAATAAATGATGCATAGGTTTAAAATGCAAGTCCAAGCGATAACATCTTCATGTCTAAATAAATAAAATTTGCATTGTTTGAATTAGCTGTGATTGCACAGTAGAAAAATAGCACTAACATCTTCAAATGAAGCACGTCTGTCTGACAAAAAAGAAAATTCTGTCATAATTTACTCACCCTCATGTCGTTCCAGACGACATGTACTAGAATACAGTACTAGTATTAGTATCTAGTATTTTTTTTCCTACTATGGAAGTCAATGGCAACCACCAACTGTTTGATTACCAGCAATCTTCAACATATCTTCTTTTATGTTCAACATAAGAAAGCAACTCATCCAGGTTTGGAACGACATGAGGGTGAGTAAATGATGACAGAATTTTCATTTTTGGGTGAACTATCCCTTTAAAAGCTTGGACAATCCTTTCTTCTTTTGAATATTAATATCAAAACTTAGGGATAACTGGGAATGAAAAATCAGTAACTTCATGTCACTTCAAACTTGTATTACTTACTATATTCTGTGGAACATAAAAAAGGCATTTTGAAATATGTTTTTGTCCATACAACTTTGAATCCCATTGACTTTCATTGTATGGGTAAAAAATACGTCTATCATCACTTAAAGAAAAAAATTTAATTTCTGAATAAATATTCTATGATTTCTCAAGAGATTATCTTCCGGTTTCCTAAAAAAGACAACAGAAATTGGTTCACCATATTTTATTCTTTGTGCAGTATATCGGTTAGTTTCTGGGTTTTCAAATTTTTCAAAGCCATTAGAATTCTTTTCAGTTTTCCTTTTAACCTAATTTTGGTTTGAAATAAATGAGCACCATGTGCTTTTATTTACATAGTCTTGAATGGAGGACAAAAAAAAAACATTGCATCACCAAGCAGCTCCTTCTGGTTTCCTGCCATTTCCCTGGAAAACATTCACGGTTTCAGTGATGAGGTGAAACGGGACAATCTTCCCTCCCTCTTTCTAAATGGAGGATTTGGAATTAGCTTCCCTCAATGGGCAAATCATGAATGGGCTCTGAACGGGACCGGCCCTTTGAAGTTGGGCAGAAGTAATAAGCTTCCCTCGTCTTTAATGTGCGGTAAAATGTGCTGCATAGCCATGTCAAAGACGTATGCAGTGAGACTCTCAGGAATGGAAATTACTTTTAATCTTTTTTCCTTTGCTCTTGTCTTTGCGCTTGCAAATGGTCTCTGGGTGCCTGATCCGATCAAGTATATCCTCCTCATGCGCGCTTTAATATGCCCTGTCAGCACGTTTGATACTTGTGAGGCAGTCTTACACACCTCGTGAGTGTGTGTCCATTTACACTGTACAATTTGTGTGGCCAGAATAAATTGAATGTGTGAACACAGAAAATGAGAGTGGAACCCAGGGCTATTTTCAGGAACCCCTCTCTTTCTTATATATTGTGTGTGTGTGTGTGTGTGTTACTCACACACTGTCCCCACATTTCAGATTTAATGGATATTGGACCTGTGCTCCAGTTTCTTTTTCATTCCTTAAAGTGAGCTATTTCTGTCTCCTCACCCCTGAGTCCCAGATCCAGCCCTCCACCACAGCTGTCCCCGGCACACCACACCTCTTTTTCACTCAATCACTCAATCTCTATCCTTCCATGTCCTTGATTTATTCATTCATTTCCCCTCCTTATGAAGCTGAGCAGCATGTTATCTCATTTGTCTGTGGTGTGAATGACATGACGTGTCTGTGTATGTCCCGGCCCAGCTTAGAATAGCTTCCACTGTTTCAGGAATAGAAACACATGGGGTTTCACCATGTCTGCTAACAAATACCTCCTTCACACCTCATGAAACAAGTTCCCATCTGAACTGTAAAGCTACTGTAAAGGTGAGCAAAGGGCATGACTGGATTGTTTCACTGTGACCGCATAGAGAGCTTGTGTTTATCTACTGTATCTCTATTGTATTGTTCTATTGTTCCCTCAAACTATTGCTCTTTCTATATTTCTATCTGTCATTCTATCAATCATTCTCTCGTTCTGTTCAGTTTTTCATGTCTATCAATCTAAACAAGGCTCTGGGATAGTCTTCACCCTACGTCCAGCTTAGAATAGCTTCCACTGTTTCAGGAATAGAAACACATGGGGTTTCACCATGTCTGCTAACAAATACCTCCTTCACACCTCATGAAACAAGTTCCCATCTGAACTGTAAAGCTACTGTAAAGGTGAGCAAAGGGCATGACTGGATTGTTTCACTGTGACAGCATAGAGAGCTTGTGTTTATCTACTGTATCTCTATTGTATTGTTCTATTGTTCCCTCAAACTATTGCTCTTTCTATATTTCTATCTGTCATTCTATCAATCATTCTCTCGTTCTGTTCAGTTTTTCATGTCTATCAATCTAAACAAGGCTCTGGGATAGTCTTCACCCTACATTTAGATCTTCCCCTTCTATTTCTCTTTAAATTCTCTTTGAAGGCCCATTTTTATTCTTTATATTTTAATTATTTTTGAGGGGGTAAAATTTTAATTTGTCCATTTGGCCCATCTATTATTCCATCTGTCTTTCTATCTATCTTTTTGACATTTAATTCACATCCTTGGTAATCTTAACCACCTTTTTATGCAATATCCTGCGTAATCATATATGGATGGAATCCTGGCTTGTGATGCCTTTGTAGTCTAAATTCAGCTCTAAAACAACAGTTCTTGAAAATGAGACAACTATGTGTATTTGTGCATATAAATGTATGTATAAATGTATGTATTATTTTTTATGTATATGCAGGCTATATGTGTGTCCATCATATTACTCCTCTATTTGTGGGTATTAATTTGAAGCTGAATGCAATATATTCTTGAAACCTAGAAGTAGAATCTTCCCACTCAGTGCAGAGCTAGTGGCACTGAACCATTACAGTCCAATGACACAAGAGCGAAAACAGCTGACAATGAAGGCATTTCTTAGATTAACTGTAATGGGCCTGTTGATAGCCTCTTGGTGTTTCTGGTGTCTTCATTGTAATTCATAAAGACAGAAAATGAGCTTATGGAGAATGTATGTTGAAATGTATGGAGAATAATGTAATTTAAATTATTAGATTCAAAATATATTCAACAACAACAACAAAAAACTATAGACTGATACATGATATGTATTTTATATGTTTCATTTTTATAAAGCATTGGTGTCTGTCAGAGAAGATAGCTAGATACAGTAGTTTTGTTTGTTGTTTGATGACTTCAGAAATAGTGAAGTGCTTAATTATTTAAAAACATTTTCTACTTTCCTAGAATAATTTGAAGGGACAATAATAAGCCATTTGGAGTATTATTTCCTCTGTGTTTTTAGAACATCCAAAACAGCAACATTACTGACATTGTTAGTTTGGATCAGGGACCATTGGGTTTGCCAACCAAGGAGAGATAAGAGGGAGATTTTGAGAAACTGAAACCCTTTTTTTGGTATTTTGTTTGTTGATGCACAGAAATTTCACTCTTCACCTTTAAATGTGTATTTAGTCATTTACAGCAGTGCATGAAGGAAAATCATAGGGAACAGACATTAAAATGTGTGTCTGGAGTCAGCAACTTTAAAAATGAATGCACCAATCGAGGTCAAATGTTCTTGCTTAGCATCAGGATTGTGGTGTCAACCTGTGAGGAAACCTATGTGTGTATTTGATCAATAAATCTATAACAGTTTTTCTGGACATTTTTCTCATAATGCTCCCCTATCATTTTACCTCCTCATCATTTTCCGCCACATTCATATCAGCTGCTTATCGTGTAATACATCAAACAAGCTTGCCGCAGGCCTGCAAAATCTGCATGTATTATTCATTAGAGATGCATAATGGGAAATCCACAGCTATCACAGGAGCTATTGCACTTATCTAACATATCACAGAAAGATCAGCCTGTTTGTGAGAAATACTGGCGTTTGTGTGGCACATGAGCAAAGACGGGAATGCTGTGACAGTCGTGCTCAGTAGGAATTGCGTCTAATTTGAGCAAGGAGATGCCATCACCTCCCCTCGGAGAGTAAACACACGCTGGCATTGGGTAATGACCCTGAGGGTTTCGATAATTCAGAGTGCGGTAAATGGTTAAATCATCTGTGTGATGAAAAAGTATCAAGATGTAATGACTTAGTATTTTTTATGAATTTATCATGGATGTCAAGTACAATTTGTTTCCGATATCTGTAAACAGTCCTTGTTTGTGTCAGGTGAACAAACAATTTGTAAAATATAATGTGCATTGGTTGTGAGGCTAAAGCATAATGAGGATTAGATGTTATTTGGCGATAAGACATAACACAGCAATCTTTCACACAAGCGGTATTCCAACACTTACACATTTCATGAAAGAACAATCCCTAAAAACATTTGATCAAATACCTTTGGCCATGGTCAAAGTGATAGTTCACAGAAGAATTCAAATTCTGTCATTGTTTAGTTACAATAATGTCATTTCAAACCTGCATGACTGACTTTCTTCTGTGGAACACATCTAGTTTAACTTCTGAGCTGCTGTTTTCCATAATATGAATTTGGAATGTCAATAGGTTGAATAAACAATGACAAAATTATTTTTTAGGGTGAACTATCTCTTTAAGAAGCTATTCATATTTTTTATATATCTTTAGAAGGTCCAGTATGGGTAGGTCAGTTTGTACCCAAAGCCGGTTTGCCCTTTTTCTGCCATGATCTGTTTTGTTCAAGGTTTTAAAGCCCTTGCCTCAGTCCTTTTCCCCCGAATGTATTTAAGTTGGACGGTTGGAGGTAGTTTTTGTGTTTGCTCTGCTGGGTTTCAGTGCTGGTGGTCAGTTGGTGTGTGTGGTCACAGTAGTGAGCCCCGAATCTCTGGCAGTGAGTCTCTTCTGTTAATCCTTCCTCACTGCTCAGGACTGAATGTTCCACACGCTGCCACAAACATACAGTGTTGGGTAGATAACTTCTGAAATGCATCTTGCAAATTACACAATTAAAAGTGTCAATAATGGTAAGTGCCATGGTAATCTAGGCTAATCTAAAGTTTTTATGTAATCAATTTTGGATCACTTTTGATCTAGCTATTATTAATTTGATATCACACACAAAATAATCTTGTATTGTTTTGTCAAAAAACTAAACAAAAAACAATACCACCAAAAGTGAAAAATATTCCTTGAACTAGAGCTTCTAATCTGGTTTTGCATCAGATTTGCAATAAACAATGAGACCAATTTGTATTAGAAAATAAAATACGATTGCATTAAAATAAATAAATAAATAAATAAATACGTTTTTGTATCCTAAATGCACAATTATGCGGTTAATTTCATTGTATTATTTGCATTTAGCTGCTGTTTAAGACCTCAAAGGGTTCCTCACTCCTGGTGCTGGAGAGTACTCTGTGTGCATCGGTCCATGTTGTGCATGTCAAATAAAATCAATCGTAACTAATCAATGTCATTTCATATACAGTTACTGAAAGTTATTTACAGTACTGTAGTTACTAAACCTGTAATGTGGACCTTACGTTCCAATGTAAGTACAAACTGACAAACAGCTGGTGCAGCCCTTCCTAGGTGAATTGGAGTATGGTTGGACCTTAACACTGCAGGAAAGTGGCTCTCCAGAACCAGGAATGAGGAATCCTGCCCTTTTAGAACAGACTTGTGAACCAATTTCGGGTTTTCCACAATTGAGAACCATTGCCTCAAGATACACCTTAAATAAAATTACACCTTTGCACCTTATCTACTCCTAAAAGGTACAAATATGCACCCTTAAGGTTCTAACGTGGAGCCTTTAGGGATAGATAAGGTATAGGGGTGTGCTTTTGAAGTCGCTGCTCCAGTGACAAGCTGCATTTTTTTACTGTATAATCCAGATTGCATATAGTCTGTTACCACCCAACGCTGAACACACATACAAATGCTGTGACATTGCAAGCAGCTGCCGCAGGCTTGACTTTATCAGAGAAAGGAGAGAGATAAAGACAAAGGACTTGGGGTGGAGGTAATAGGAGTAAGATGGAATGAAAGAGTTAGTGTTAGATAGCTTGAACCAGAGCCAAAGTGAGCAAAAGGAAAGAAGATGTGTCGGATGTACAGTGGCTTTCACTGGGGCCATGTCTTATCTGCTTTTCCAGATTCTCCCAGAGTCACATGACCTAGTGATTCAGTGAAGCATCAGTCTCTCTGGTCGCTGGATGGCTCTTAACCCTGAAACCACTGATCCCTGATCACCGCCCAGCCGGAGGTCACATGATCTGCAGCAATCACTCACGCCACCTTACAGGCCTGTAAATACTGCTGTCTCTCAGGACCACTGTCAAGGTTCCCTCCAGTGCTTTCTGACATCCTTCATACGGATGCCTTTGAGTCATGCCATTTCAACACTGAGCTCAGTGCCCATTTTTATGACACATGCAATAGACACAGCATAAGAACGACGATTCAATGTCAGTCAAACTCTAATGTTGTTTTTCATGACACCGTTTCAGTTGGCTTTGGTGAGGGCACTCTTGTGAACAGACATTTCCAAGGGGATGGATATCTATTCTGTGCCTGCTCTCTAATTTCATCCTGATAATTGTAACACTTACTTTCTGGGCCTTAATGAGACAATAGCTCTGTTCCAAAACCTAGTGAGTTGCCTCCACAGGCATTTTAAGGCATTAGATGCTAAGGCTGTTCCAAATAGTAGGCCATTTAATTATCCTGCCTCCTTGCTTACTTTGTTTGATATTGTTGATACTTTTTTTGTCCAAATTTGAAGGCAAGGTCAACTGTATCCATTGTGGGAAAGGCAACAGGGTTTTGATGCCAAGGACCCCCAAATATGATGATGCCTTCTATAAATGTATAGGCAGCTATATATTTGAATACACTACCCTTCAAAAGTTTGCTGTGAAGATTTTTTGATTTTTTAAACCAAAAGTTTCTTATGCTCATCAATGTATTTCTTTGATCGAAAAATACAATAAAAACAGTATTATTGTGAAATATTATTACTATTTAAAATAACTTTTCTATTTGAATACATTTTAAAATATAATTTATTGCTGTAAAGGCACAGCTGTAGGAATGCACCGAAATGAAAATTCTTGGCTGAAGCCGAAACCGAACAAAATGAAACACTGGGCCGAAGGCCAAAGACCGAACACGGTTTTTCGAGTTTTCTCCCCCATGTATTTTGCCAATTTTTTTCACCATTGCATAAATTAAATAGCCAAAATGTGCTTTTTACTGTTTTGTCTTGCTTTTCAAAGAAAAAATCTATTAAAAAATCAACAATTTAACACTGAACAATTTTTTAACATTCTAGCAGACATTATACCAACAAAGCACAATTTAACTTAAAATTTCTCAACTTTTATTTTGGCGGAAATGCGCAGGAAGACCTCAATGCTTCTTTTTGTTGACAACAGCAGATTTATAAATGAGTCTCATTACGAATACGTCGCACGTATCGCATTGTCACATGCCTTGTAAAAAATCATAAAAATGTGACTGAGCAACTGACGATTTTCCTAGCGCTTTGGACTTGAACCCTGGTTAACAAGCAGCTTTGTGCAGCGCTGTCAGAATACATGCAATCCGTGCGTGCATTAGAAAACATAACGTTCTGCAATTTATTTACTAATTGTTTAAGGCCATTTCGCGATTTCAATCATCATACAGTAACCAGCAACCATCACCCCTTCCTCTTCTCATCGAAGACATGCGATGCAGTACTAAACAGTCTCTCGCTGTCTGTGCTTGTAATGATTTTTGCGTCTTTCTCGGACAGTTTTAAATGCTTCTACACTGCTGACATGTTTGTTGCATCATAAAGAGTGTAAATGTTCCATTTATTTTTATACTATACAGTAAAAATGACGTTATAATGACGAATTATAATATAAAGACTTCATGTTGTGTTTTACGTTGAATAATCAGCTTTTATATTGTCAACTTATATATTTTATGTTGTAGTAAATCCAAAAGAAATGGTGAAAATGTTATCTAGAAAATATAAGTTGATAGTGTATAATTTTTCTGTCCACTGTAAATATATGTATATTTGCAGAGAACATTTCAGATGTGTTTTTATAGTATTAATCACACCAAATATTTGTCTATAGCAGTTTTCCAGAGGATATTGACTTAGGAGGTGTAGCAAAGGAAATTAACTTTTTCCCCCTACAAAACTATTTACAGATTTAAGTATTGTTTGCTTACTGAAGTTTCATTTAATTTAGGATGCTGCCAATGTAGAAGGTGGGCAGAAAGCCATGAGGCAACTCACTAGGCTTTGGATCAGAGCCAATGTTTGCTAATTTTTCAATAGCTTAATGTATAGCTGCACAGTTAACTGTACAACAACAATGACAGCACAATCAAGTTGTATGTTTATGTTATACTGTAGGTAATAATGAGATGTCTGTGGTGAGGCAGAACTGTGGTTCCAAACATTCCCCACAGCATGAGTAATTCATGCAAAGTACCACAGTACAGTATATGCAAAATAACTAAGATGATGAAAGCTTGTACAGTGTGTCCATGTGAGTTATGTTTATTTTGTGAGCAACGTAAGTTATATATATATTTGATAACTATTTGTACATTTCAGCAGTTTTAATTGGGTAGACCAGCTGTCAGTCAGAGTAGACCAGAACATCCCTGACCCTTATGGGGTCTTTCATCTGACAGAAACCACAAAACAGTGCATCATTTTATCTCAACTTTGATGCATGGCCAGTGCTGCTTCATCGTATTGATACACGCTAGTACACAAGAGCAGGATCAGTCACACTTTTTGTTAAAAGAGGCAATGCGACACAAATCAATGTCAAAAACAGATTGTAACATCACAGCTTTTCCAACAAAAGGTCACATCGTGTGACATCAGCACATTTGTCCTATCACATTCAGTAATGAATCTGCCTGCCAATCTCCCTTTTGGGGCGTCAAATGCATCCAAGTGTGCAAATGCAATTTAGCATGCACAATAATGAAGAAAATTTCATGCATAGAGGAAGAGATTTCTACTATGCCATTTTTTTTGTGGGGGATCTTTTAAGGATTTCACATGAAAACACCGGGACACTTGTAAGTAGCTAAATATAGATTTATGAATTTTTAAAATAGCTCAAGCAGCTTGTTCTGCAAACTACAAAAACTGGATGTTTATCCCCAGAGTATGAATAAAACAAAGAGAGAACTTGTCTCTTTACTGAGAATTCGCTTATACATAACTGTTATATAATGCAAGGTTATGAGCTGCAATCTTCATGTCAATAAATGGGTTTCGATTCGTTCGAGATTCAGTTACTGAAACAATTAACACCATTAAGTAATCAAACAAATATTTAGTCTCATAGCAACAAACCACATCCCTTGAATTTCTCTTTATTCATATAGCTGTTTATAGAATGACAAATAGTGTACAGTATGCTGCAAATAATTGCTTATTTTTTCTCTGTTTTGTACAGACAGACTTTAAAGGTGTCTTGCAATTTTGGTCCATTTAATATTTATTTAGATTCTGAATGTTAAATCTGAATTTAAATGTTTGGTAAATGTTTAAATCTTAAGCAATAGCTAAAATTACATTGGTAATACATGAAGTTTAGCTGCTGCACAGAACCTGCACAATTGGCAATCAGATTTGATTTATTAAATGTATGTGCTTAAAATATTATTAATAAGTGATTAAAGCTGGGAAAAGATTTTTAATAAATGGAAAAGATAATTAAAACACTTGAGCTAAATCTGGAAAATCAAAATCGAAATTGCAGTTATTTGCAACATGCTTTATGTGTCGTTTGGCACCCTATAGGTGTTCCCTACTTTACCAGTGAGTCATTTAGCATCCAACAAGGGAATGGGCTGGCAGAGAAGTCTTAAGTGTTCACGCTTGAAGTTATCAGACTGGCTTAGCATTTAAATTTAGTCGCTAGTGTGAGTCATAAGTGTAGAGATATGTAAGATTTACCTCCACTTTTTGTATTTCTCTCTCCGTTACATGTTCTCCTGTGAGGTCAGATGCTTCAGTGATGTGTGATGATTTAAGTATGACATTTGTAAATCAAAGCTTGCTGTACACTGAATAACATAAGTTGATTTGTTATTCAGTGTATTGTTATACTTTTATATGTACCATATTAATCTTGACATTGTTTGAAGCTTGCATTTCATCTTGATTGTATGAAATTATATATAGTGATCCTTCAGTGTCTTGGCATATTTCACAGTACTACACTCTGATTCAGACTCTGTTTTCACAGTACTTTTTTTTGTAAGGCAAGAGGAGAGTTAAATTATTGAATATGAGATGATTCAGGATAGACCTTTCCCTATTAGTGAGGTGAAGATTTTCTGTTTGTAGGAGGTGTTATTTCAGCATTTTAGCACTGGTGACACCCGCTCTGCACCAGCCCGTCTCTTTTTAAGCCTTTATGACTCTGGCACTTCATTATCAGCCTATCGGCTGAGAGCATGACGGGACCAATCTGAGCCAATCAGTGCAACTGCTGATTTGTGACCAGTGGGCAGAAACAGGAAGTTGATAGATGGATACGCTCTTATCTGCTGTCCTTTAAACACACCGCTTAATTGTAATGTGACATGTTATTTTCCCCTAAGCTTATTATTACTATGCAAAAATGTGCACTAAATACAAATGTCTCATAAAGTCTGTTTCATTAGCCTTGGTGCCACAAGTTCTAGACTGAACAGTTTACTTACTAATGAGCAAATGGTTTTGACTGAATGAACAGGTTGAGATGTAAAGCAAAGTTTAATCATTAGCAGAAAATCAAATGGACTGGTATGATTTTTTTAAAGAGTCTTGAACAAATGTCACAGTCATTGCACAATGTGACATCAGGTGATGAATTCACAAGTGAAAATGCCAGCTTTGACAGGAGCTAAATTTCGAGTACAGAAGCACAAAAACAAAAGCAAAAGGCAGCAGCAGGTAATGGAGCTCAAAAGAAACTCTGCAAATGCAGCCCCAGAGAATATGAGGAGTAAATTCTAGCAAATATCCAACTGCAAAGAGAAGTACCAGTCATTTCAGGATGTATAAGACTGAGGTAGATGCGTTAAAAATAAAGTATCTCCTTGGCTCACCGTTGCCCTTCATCTGAAGCAAGGGCTGAGATATACAGTATGTCCAGAATACCAAGCATATTTTCTAAGCACAAACAGACTACTAGTAAATTTGCTATTTAACCTGAGAAAAATGTGGAGAATTCACTAAGCAGGTGTGTTGTGGTACTATTTGTAGATAAACTCACCTCGGATTCACGAATCACCTGCAATCCAGGTTAACCAGGTTAACCAGGCGCTAAATGTGCTAAAATAGCACCGCAAAATAAGTAGTCAGTCATTTCAGCACAAACACACCTGCTTTCTGTGCAAATTTGGATTTTTATTGATAGACTTATACATGGAACCTAATTATCGTAGCACTACAGTTTTTCATAAAAATTTGTTTGTACTTTTAAACAGCTTCAAAATTCATGTGTGAGTGTATTTATGGAGGTCTTCATGCTACTATTTTTTTAGTTTTATTTGCAATAGATTTGAATAGACCTCCAAGCCGACATTATATGCATGTATAACAATGACGATGTAATATATATACTAGAAATACGCTTTTTGTTATTTTTGGTCATATCATAAAATTGAGCATTGAGCTGTGTGAGGATGTTTCTTACGTGTCCTGAGCTTGAAACAGGTGGTGATTGCTATTGAGAAAATGTTAACTTATCACCCACAGCTCTGAGACCAGAGGCTATTGATTGAAATGCAGTGTGAGGATCATGATATGCTTTTAAAGTTATACAGTTACAATACTGTAATTGTGGTGCTATCTGAAAACAAAGCACATATTTTGCCTTTTTAGGTTTCAAAGATTAATGGACTGACTTTCGACTTCTTTCAAATTTGCTCAAGGAGAAATTATGCTAATGTGTTTAGCCGAAATGCCATCAGAGAAAGTATTGCAATACTGAATTAATTAATGACGAGAATCTTTCAGCTCATAGGAAAGATGAGCTCCAGCGATTTCCTGTGGATAGAGTCAGCACATTTAGATGCATGAAGAGCTGATTTATCACAAATAAAATAATTTTGAATTGTGGCTGCCAGCACGAAGAGCTTGGAAATATGTATGAGAATTTTTACTGCCTTCTACTGATGCAGTGTCAAGGCAAGTTTGTTTTTAATTCAGATTTGATTTGATTTGGTTTGGTACATTATTTATTTATTTTAAATAATTTTTCTTCAAACCACAGGTAGTAACACCAGTTAACACAGTTCCTTAAATCTGTAGTTTTAAGTGATTTTAGTCTTTTTTTAGTCTTTTTTTCAATGCCATCAGAGAAAGTATTGCAATACTGAATTAATTAATGACGAGAATCTTTCAGCTCATAGGAAAGATGAGCTCCAGCGATTTCCTGTGGATAGAGTCAGCACATTTAGATGCATGAAGAGCTGATTTATCACAAATAAAATAATTTTGAATTGTGGCTGCCAGCACGAAGAGCTTGGAAATATGTATGAGAATTTTTACTGCCTTCTACTGATGCAGTGTCAAGGCAAGTTTGTTTTTAATTCAGATTTGATTTGATTTGGTTTGGTACATTATTTATTTATTTATTTATTTATTTTAAATAATTTTTCTTCAAACCACAGGTAGTAACACCAGTTAACACAGTTCCTTAAATCTGTAGTTTTAAGTGATTTTAGTCTTTTTTTAGTCTTTTTTTTCCTTCTTTTTGTAGAGTGTAAAAAGCATTAGAAAGTCTTAAATATTCGAAAATTCATTTTAAAAAAGTAATTCATATCATTTGTTAAGGTTTTAAATTTGGGTACAGTTTGTTAATAAAATGATTGGCTAATTGGAGGCCACGGCAACTATTTTGTTGGCTAAAACTATTTAATTCTTAATATTTGATTCTATCAATCCTACAGATTCCCTGCTAGTCCAAAATGTCCAAGGAAATCAAACATGCTACTGTTTATTAAAATAGCAGTTTAGATTGCATTGGAGAGTCAGTCTAAATCACTTGACAAAGATATTGTTACTATATCTGACTAACTAATGATCTCTATAGTCATAACAGCTGCTTTCAAGCATTTTATGAGATGTTTATGGCGCAACAGCTGCCCGCTAATCTGAACAAGAGCGGGAGGAATGCTAATAAATCAGAAATATTGATAAGTTAAACATTAACTCGAGAAGGTGCATACTCTATTATTATGTAAGAAGACTTACATAATTCCATCATTGATCTGTATAGATCATGCTTTAACACTGAATAACACCAAAATGAGAGAGCTGAAAGGCACAGCGCTCAGCTCGGGTGAATCACCTCCTGAACCACCTCATTAATCTCGTCTATTGATGATAGTTCTGCTCTTCAGATCACAAAAGAGCCCACACACAAACGCAATTTAAGTTTGACAGTATATAAAGGAGTACCTGTACCACCAATTCTAAAAGCTAAACCTGTTTAGATTAACACACTCAGGCATCCAGCAATGACGTTTGCGGTCAATAAATGATTTGTGCTAAATCGACATGTTTCAGTGAGTTTAGTCACGAAGACAGAGTTATTATCACCTACTCCTTTCACACTCTTCCTTTTCTTTTCCTCCCACAGCTGCCTACCTTCACATGTTATTAATTTGAGAAAGTAGCTCTACGTTCACTCAGGCATATTATAACTACATAATGAATGAACTAGTGACCCTACAGCGTAGACACTGGCTGTTTCCTACCATTTCAGACTTGCTGAAGAATACTTTCCTTGAAAGTGAGAGAGAGAGAGTAATTAAAGAAAAGTTCTCATAATGTTAAAGTTAACTTTGCCTTTGGAGAGTTACATTGTGTAAGTTCACACAAGTACCTTGTAAAGCTGGTAAACTGAAAGGTCAACAATAATTGTAATTGTACAGAGAGATGTTTGTCATCTGTATACCATATGTTCTTGTTTTTTGCTGCATGACAGTTTAACAAGGCTGCTCTTTGAAAGTGCGATGTCTCCATTGCTGAAAAGGCCACCTTAGAGAGGTGGGTAAGTGGTTTTGTGCTGGTTGATCAGCATCCAAAATACAATACATGCTGGTGACCAGAAATGTTGGTTTGTGGAACAAGATAATGTGCTGTATTATTGTAATTTCTGTAAAATAATGAGGTGTAAAATAGATGTGTATACCTCCATCAGGAATTTCATTTTTCATTTTTATTTGTCACCCTGAATTCAGTCTGTTGTGCCAAATACATCTGTGATAACTTAATGGAGTCATCACACCTCTGATGTGCAAAGACATTGAGTTGCCAAAATCAATGACCAGCACAAAGGGAGAAGGCACAGGGACAGGTGAACCTGAACCTGCCATGTTACGGCCAATCAATAACCAGCATTGTGTTCGAGAAAGAAAAAGAGGACACGACTGTTGTGAGATGCACAAAGGCCAGTTTAATATTGATTTATTTTAAAATGCACTTTTTCTTTCAAGCTACAGTCTTTAAAGCCAGTATGTGTCCTTAAATCTTAAACAAAGAAAACCGTCTTGTATTTGAAATCCTTTGTCAGGTTGAATCAGTGTTTACTTGTATGAATTTTTGCAATGGCTTTGTTAAAGCAGATTTGATAAAGCATCTGTTAGCCCCAAATCCATCTTCATGAACCTATATTTCACATCAAATATGTCTTGATTGTCTGTTATTTTGTCACATCACACAGCATTTTCAGTGTTGGTGTGGATAGACAAATCGTTTGTTGTTGGACACTGTATCACAGCACCATGTGACACAGGGCTAGAATTGTCATATTGTTTAGCTCACAGAATAAAATATCAGCAAGAAGCAGTGCGATTTTACTTGGGAAATGGCTTTCTGGAATTTCCAGGCTCAGATGGACAGGAATGCAGTTGTAATGAGGTGCCAGAAATGGCAAAAGAACATATAGTGTGCCGTTTCTTTCCAAGAGAAATATTGTTTTGGCTTTAACTTTTTTTTTTGTCTTTCGTCTTGTTGAGTGTTCAGTTAATTGATTGGGATTGGCAAAACTAATTAAACATCCATTATTGTGTGCTTAATATCAAATTAAATGATTAGCAACTCAAAATGTCACTGAATGAACTGAGATTTTGTGAGCCCCTAATGGTGTGTGATGGAACTGCTGGGCGATCATGAGATTGTAAAATAATATTTGGTCCCACTTTATATTGTGTCCCTAATACCTGTGTACTTACATAGTAACTAGATGTGTACATAGTATGTAACCACAGTGTAAGTACACACTGGTACATAGTATCTACAGCTCTAATGTTTGTGTAACTACACATATGTAACAACCCACTGAATGATATGTGCAAGTACAAATGTGTAACAGGACATTGGTAACAACACTTGTTGGTAATGAAAGTACAAATGTGTAACAGGACTAACAGCACTTTTTGGTAAAGAACGTGTTACACATTATATTAGATTTATCATGTAATTACTCTGATGTTACACAGCATGGGCCAGTAAGTTAGGCTTCACATATAAATTGTGGTTGGTGACCAGAATGTTACACTTTATATTGTGGACTGTTCCTGAGGAGTTACCATGTAAGTACACTGGTATTACAGTGGTGCACCAGCTCCAACTCGAGATCCAACTCCTCCCACTTTACATATCCCTAAACCTACCCATTTCCACCCCCTGGATCCCATTTCCACCCCTAAACCTACCAATCTCCACCCCCTGGATCAAATGGTTCCAATTACTCGTATACATATTGTTGTTACAAAATGTAGTTATATAATTCCTGTTACATTAGTACTTAGTGAAGTAAAAAAAAGTGTTGTTACCAATGTCCTGTTACACATTTGTACTTACACAAACCATTCGGAGGGTTGTTACATGTGTGTAGTTACAGAAATATTACAGCTGTAGATACTATGTACCAATGTGTACTTACACTGTGGTTACATACTATGTTCACATTTAGTTACTATGCAAGTACACAGGTATTAGGGACACTTAATATAAAGTGGGACCTAATATTTTTTATATGATTTTTTTTTTTTTTACAATATTTTTTAACTTAGTGGATTCAGGTTAACTTTTTGAAAGTCATCAAAATTTGCCTCAGTTCACCCTATGTAACATTTACATGTAAAATATTTACATATAAAAGGTTAACATTAAAATATCAAAATATAGCTTGTACTCAAAATAACATCTTGAATAAGTTGAAGAGTTGTTTATGTGACTCGCGCCATTTGCACAGCACGCCTATTTATCGCTGCTTAGACAAACCTCATTTGTCACAAAAACTCTTTGTAAGTCCTCAAGCATTATTATCTCCAGTAGGCATAAAATTGCATTTGAGTGATTGATGATTTTTAAAAGATTTTTTATATCCTACAGCTTTTTGCAAGCAGAAATAGATGTTTTTGCCTGTAAAAAGCTGTGCATTGGGAATAGTGTATTGAGAATTGAATTTATTGTTTACTCTTTAGCTTTGTTTCTAGGCACAAAGTATTTAATATATAAAAAAATATGTAAGTATATCACTCATAAATACTTATATTATAAATTAATATAAGTATTTATGAGTGATATACTTACATATTTTTGTAATTTATTATAACTTTATTTTAACTGAATTAATTTGGTTTTGTATGTTATGAATGTTAAGAGATACCTCACTTTACCTACACAAGACAGAGAGACTTTAAACTGATAGATTTTTAAGGTTGATCTAGGGCAGCGGTTCCCAAACTGGGGTGTGCAGACTGACCACCAGAGGTGCGCAAGAGAATGATTTTGATGATCTGTCTACACACATGCAGGCCCGTCCATCTAACTAAAAAAGGGTAGGAAGTAATATTCTTTTTTATTTATAACTGAAATTTGAGGTTTTCTAATATACAGTCAGGGCTTGACATTAACACCCACCAAATGCGGGTGGATTTCAGTAGTGGCAGGTAACACGGTCACTCCCACTTTGGTTTTTGATTTGGTTAACGAAAATAGTTCCAAACAAAGATCTCAGCAGAACTGTTGCGCATCTCTGAGCGACACACAGCAGTGTTTCCTTAATGAATGATTTGCCGTTTTTGAATTAATCATTTGAGTCAATGATTCAGACAGTCACTTGCTTCATTCTTGAATAAATCAGCCGTCTGAACGAATTGTTTGAATGAATGCCTCATTAGGCTCGTTCGAGATGCATCGGCGCTGCGCAGACCGATCGGCATATGACATCAAAGAATGGCGAGAGCGATTCAAAAGCTTAAAGAGTCGTCTGCTCTCTAATCACTCTCGCTGTACTTTGATGTCATACGCTGATCGGTCTGTGCAGCGCCGATGCATCTCAAACGAGCCTAATGACTCACTCATTAAGACTTCACTTGCTGACTCCTATTGGTAGTTTACTTTCATATTTAAAAGTAGCTTATCTTTTAAATATGAAAGTAAAAGTAGCATTTTTTACAACATTTCATATTTGTATATTTAAAAATAAAACATTTAAAACACCAAGCTCATAACATTATACTGTTGTAGTTTTGCAGTGTAAATGCATTCATGCGACATAAATGCATGTAAATGCCACTTCAGGTGCTTCTGTTTCTTCTGCAGTGGAAAGATCAGTTTTGTTAATACTAATTTCATTTGATTGGTAACAGTCCTTTAGTGTCTTATTACATAAGCGAAATTATTAATAAAATGTAAGAATTTTATATTAAAGATGACGCATGCATTCAATACGGTTAGTTACAAATGCCCTTTAAATAGGCAAAAAAATTACCTGGAAATTAAATTTTAGTATGCAGTAACTTTAGTCATATAAAACGTAATTTCCCAACAACAAAATTTGTGGCCAATGAAAATGCTGAGTTGTTAGTAATTTTGGGAAACCACTAGCCACAGTGGATGGTGAGCAAAAAAGTTTATGTCAAGCCTTGTATACAGTGAATATTTGTATTATTGCAGTTAAAAATGTGGTGTTTACTGGAGTAAGGTGGTGGGGATGCTTGACACGTGTCAAACACTATAAAGGGGTCCACACTGCAAAAAGTTTGGGAACCACTGATCTAGTGAGTGTAAAGACATCGTTCACAGGGTTGATTTCCAGAGAAGTGATGTAACAAGGGCTTTCAGTACAGGCGACAGAGAATGACACTTCTATTAGATATGTGACAGAATGATTGACAAGTGCCTCTATACCGTCACTTTAATGAAATGTCATGTGACTCCAATGAACAGAGGAAACCTGATAGTTTGTTGTTGATATTATGGTTATCCCCATATAAACGGTGAATAACTCGAATGTTTGTGAAACCCAGCCTGACTGGTTATGAGGGCAAAATGGGTTTGGTATATTTGTGTGTGTATGTGTGTATGTGTATGTTTTAATATATTGGTATTTTTTCAACCTCAGGCATTTTTAAGTCCCAGTGTGTTGTTTTCTATTAAAGCTTGCAACTTTTTTCATTTTGTTATATAAAGAATACATTACAAGTGTCTTGGATACTTTTTACCCCCATGCCTTCATTTTTCCGCACTTTTTTTCTATCTTAAAGGGGTCATATGATGTTGCTATAAAAAACATTATTTTGTGTATTTGGTGTAATGAAATGTGTTTATGCGGTTTAAGGTTAAAAAAACACATTATTTTCCACATACTGTACATAATTGTTTCTCCTCTATGCCCCGCCTTTCTGAAACGCTTCGATTTTTACAAAGCTTGTCGGTGTGAAAAGCGAGGTGTGCTCTGATTGGCCTATCCAGTGTGTTGTGATTGGCCAAATACCTCAAGCGTGTAACGGAAATGTTATGCCCCTTGCCATATTGTGATGCCTTGTCCTGGCCGGAGCGACGAGACATTAAAACCCAATATAAACAAGGCATTTGTTGTATCCAGTGGGGACATAATTACGGATTATAATTACTTATACTGTCTTTTTACGCGTTGCATTGCATAGCGCCGCGTAAACATAAAACCATGTCTGCATATGTGATCGGAGAAATGACAAACAACAAACACTACTCTACACTGCTCAAAACCCGCGTTTGAATCGTCAGTGTCAAATTCTTTAAATATAAAAAACGTACTTCCAGTCTGTGAGTCAGAACAGCTGGCGTTGTAGTCTACTCTCGCAGGACACAGTCCTCCATAAAATGCGCTGGACACATATTTGGGTTGAACTTTTCTGGAACAGTGTTGTAAATACAACTTAACCACTGATTTCTAGTCGCGTCCTCTTTTGGAAGGCCAAACAAAGTAGTTTCGCTTTCACAACGAAACACAGCGTCACACAGGCTAGAGTGAGCAGAGGCCGCAGGCCTAGAGTGAGCAGAGGCCGGTGGCCTAGAGTGAGCGGAGGCCGGCTTGAGTGAGCGGCGCCGGCGAAGTTGATGTAGTTCCTCAGCGACCAGCATGGATCAGCTCTAGGCATGACGAAGCGGATATCATCCTCTTTTGGAAGGCCAAACAAAGTAGTTTCGCTTTCACAACGAAACACACAGCGCCTTCAGGACATGGTGGCGGCAACAACAATACTACAGCGAGAATAAAAGTTACGCCTTCTTTCTTTGCGTGAACATTTGGGCAACGTTATGCAAATCTTCCCACATCGTGACGTAGACATGTGGGGGCGTGTTAGAACAAGACGTTTTAGGTAGGCGTGGTTGACTCTTAACTTTTATAAAGAATATCTCTTTGGATTTGAGACTTTAGTCTTTGCAACTTTACAAGTCTTCTTTATGCACCAAGAGCTTGTAACACTCCAAAGAGAAAGGAAAAATTTAAATGGCATCATATGACCCCTTTAAATTGTAGAGCATTGCAGTAGCAATGCCAGTGTCATGGATTCAAGAGAATTTAATACATTAAATGTTAAAAATGTATACTTTAATATGATCTGTTAAGAAAAAAAAATCTAAAAATGTTTTAAATGTATTTTCCACCACAGAATGTCATCAAACACAATACATCTTTTGAGATGTGCACCTGTAAAAATTGACCGTGAATTTAACGGTAAAAGACTGTAAAAATGCTACAGTAAAAACCTGTTAAATGGTTAACAGTAAATTCCCCTACTATATACGGTGAAAAACTGTATTGGACATTACATGTATTGGACATAAATTTTACGGTAGTATACCATTTTTGGAAGTGAAAATGAATGGCTGCAAAATAAATAAAAAAAATGTAAAAAACCTTTGCCATCACAGAAATAGATTATGATTTAAAGGGGTCCTATTATGCTCTTTTACAAAGTCTTGATTTTGTTTTGGGGGTGTACTAGAACATGCTCTCATGCTTGGTGGTTCGAAAAACTCATTATTTTTCACATAATTTACATTATTAAAATACCTTTCTCCCCAGTCTGGCACAAAAGGCTCGATTAGTTCCGGCTTTGATGAAGGTCCGCCTTCCGAAAAACTAAATGTGTTGTGATTGGTTAGCTGTCCCAGTGCGTTGTGATTGGCGAACAGCTTAGACGGTGTTTCAGTACTGCTCCGTCTACAGGGTTGCTCCGTCTTTCAACAAAAGCTTTTGGGTGAATCCAGCACTATTCACTCATGTTGTGGAAGCTGTCCTCAGTAAAATGCGCAGCACACAATAGCAAATTGGGGTTATAATGCTCAGGAACAGAGTTAAAAAATAAATTGCAACCACTGTTTCCTGTGTATGGAACATATACACTCCCTTCAAACTGGAATCATGGTGGAATATCCGGTAATGTCCACTTCGCAGGGCACTTACAGTCAAATATAACAAACATATGAAGCAATAAGAGAAACATACTGGAATTGAGAACCCTGTTCTAGACATGCCAAAAATTTGACGCTACAGCACAGCAGCTCTTCTTCTTAGTTTTCTCTGACGCACTAACTCTGCAGCAGCACTTCTTCTTCGTCGTCTCGTCTGATGCATTCACTCAACCAAGCTTCTAACCACAACCTCGCCTCTCCCCACCCATTCGAATTTCTGTAGGCGGGAATTATTTATAATGATATTCCAATGAGCCGCTTTGTGATATCACAAAGCCCGGAAAACAAATGCTGTAGTCCAAACGAGCCGTTTGTTGTAGTTCTTGAAAATGGATTTTTAAAAAACAAAATATCTCCCTTTGGAGTGGACTTTGAGATTTGTAACTTTCTAGATCTTTTTAATGCCCAAACATACACACTACACACTGACTAAAATTAAAAAAGTGAAAAAGCATAATAGGCCCCCTTTAAAATATACTAGAATAGAACAATTTTATTTTAAATTGTAATATTAATTTACAATATTACTGTTTTTACTGTATTTTTGTATTAGCCTTGATGAGCATAAGACATTTCTTTCATTAAAAACATTAAAAATATCTTACAGCCTAAAACTTTCAAACAGTAACTGTTTTATATTGTTAGTGGACAAATTAAACAAGTAGGGGTGTAAAAAGTCCTTTAAGAGTTAATTTTCTGAAAGTCCACAGAGTCAAATTGGCCATAGACACACAAACACCCTTGTGTGTGTGTGTGTGTGCGTGCGTGCGTGCGTGCGTGCGTGCGTGTGTGTGTGTGTGTGCATGTGTGTGTGCGTGCGTGTGTGTGTGTATTAATTGGAGGAAGAACTTTAGAAGATCATTATAATGAGACGTACTGACAGAACTTTCCATTTCCATAGCAATTTAAGAATTCTTTACACAAAATTTGCTGCCTAGTTGCTTCATCTTACATTTGGCTAAAAATAATACGGTGTATCTGTATCAGTAAGAATACTCGCACTGAAAAATTTATGAATTTCATTGCATTGAAAACAAAATATCAAACCAATTGGTATTTGCACACTAATGAGACTAGATGTTTTCTTAGAACTTTTTGATTTTTGCAGTTACTTTCAACCAACTGGTCTCAAGGTCATTTTTGTGGCTGTACTATATGAAGTTTAGTTGCTCTAGGTTAAATTAACAGTGAACATGTTCCAATCTGACAACCAGATTAGTGTCCAAATGTTTTTTTTTGTATAAAATATATGTATAAAATATATAATATAATTATATCTATAGTTTCATAATTCAATATCTAAGTGACTTTTTTCCTTTTTTGTTCGAAAAGTGTCAGTTCCACTTGATTTCTTGATTTCTTTCTTTCTTTTTTTTAAATAAAGCAAAGCCATTCATATATTTTAAGTGTGACATAAGTATCCAGTTTTTGAGGCCACTATACAGTATATAAGCTGATCTGATCTATTCATATGGACCATTCAGCTTGGTTATTCTGCCTGTCATGTTCTCTGCACTGTCAAGTCTTTCCAGGTCAATGTGTGGAGATGTTTGGGAGAGGACAGCAGCCCTAGGGCTTCTCTGACAGTGTGATCAGTTCAGCAAAGAGCGTGTGACCGAAGTCAGTCTGAGCTGTGTTTATCCAGACCTCTGTCCAACTGCATTTCAGTCATTACATACATCATCATGACGAGGCTCTCAGCTGGAGGCTTAGGTCTGTCCCAAAGTCTCCTGTCTCCATTCTTTCTCTCCCTTGGCAGATGACAGAAGCTGGGTTCAAAGGAAACAGACCGGGCACAGTGGAGAGCTAGGGTGGCTGGCACAAGTATAATGGGTAGAGAGAGGGTTACGTAACACTCTCTTCCTGTGCCCAGAGGATGTGTTCTTTGCCAGCCTTACCAACAATTTCCCTCCTAAAACCCTTGTGATTGCGTTGGTCCGTGTTCCACTGTGTTATCAGTGACACGTGGTACAGTGCTTGAAATACGCTTGAACAATAAAGCTGGGAGATAGGTTTGGCAACAGTGCTGTGATGTCTTTGTGAGGACAGAATAGGAAGCTGGGCGATTTTTAGCCTTCTGAATTTGCATTTTCTTTCACCTTCAAAATGGGATGTCCCAGTTTACACTAGCAATGTTTTTTTTTATATACTGGTTTATAGTGTTTTTGGGCAGAGTTTTGTATTACATTCATCAAGTGAAAGGGTCCGCTCACCCAAAAATTAAAATGATGTAATCATTTACTCACCCTAATGTTGTTCCAGACCTTCAGTGGAACACAAAGAAGATATTTTGAAAAAAATTTTACAAAAAAAGTCAGTGGGGAACAATTTTGTTTGTACTCCATTGACTTTAAAATGATCTGTTGTGTTCCATAGAATAAAGAAAGTCATACAGCTTTGGTTGGGGAAATACTGAAATCTCAAAAATTGCTTACCAAACTCATTTAAAAACAAAAACATTTAAATAACATATTTCAAATCACCAACAAAAAAAAAACATGAACTGTCCTAAATGTTGTTTCTTGTGCTGACAGAGCATAAAAAACATATATAAGGTTGGTTCAGCCAATACACATGTGCACGTGTCTCTGGACACTGAGTGTTTTCTAACAGCAGCTGCAGTAACATGATAACTTTAGCAACTGGTTCTTTCATTTAGAAGGTGGGACATGCATTGCATGTTGCACTTTCTTCCATTCATAGTAATACGAGTGCACCATCTCGGTATACAGTCTTTTATACTAGTCCCATGTTTATTTAATAAAACATTTTTGTGAACATCCCCTTATATTTTAAACAAAACGCATTATAAAAACTACTGGCAAATAAACAGCATTCTAAGCTTGAGGAAAATTGAATTCATATCATATTGGTAGATTTTGATTTTGCCTAACAGTACTTGATTATTCTTTGACTTTAGAATCTTCGGTGTTGTAACAATGCCCTGTGCGGCAGAAGCACTGCGGGTTAGATTAAATTACAGGGTTGAAATGCGAATCAAAGCACACTGGTAGTTAGGCTGATGAGATGATTAATGAGATGATGAAAAATAAAAATGCCTATAATTTGAATCCAATATGTTGTTTTGTATATGTAATTTTAAAGTCCTCTTATTATGAATATTACAAAGCCAAATACTGTTGTGCTGATGTCTCATATTGCTATAAAACTTGTTCTTTTAATTTGGATGTAACAGTGCAATGACAGCTTTTATAGGATAGCTCTCTTGAGTGGGCTGTATTGTTCTGCTGCACTATTTAGCATTTCCAAATGCTGTACTGTAGATTCAGACCCTAAGGGCTCTTTTAAAAGATGTTAAAGCTGCAGCATAAATACATAATACTAAAGTAAAATCATGCGTCCTTTTGTATGAGTGTGTGCTTGTCAGTGCAGGGTTGGGGGAGGAATGTGTTTTTCTCTGCAATAGCAGTTTTGCTCACCCTTTATTACAGACCCCAAATTGAAACTGCATTCTCACTTTATCCTCTGAATGTGGTCAGATGAAAAACCGCAGTGCTGCGAATTGAGAGAAACATTTCTGTTGTGTGTTGATATTGGGGTTTTTTCTGCTTCCTTGCTTCTGTTTTCTGAACAGCTGCATTCCATACGACCCACTGCAATGTGATAACCTTCAAAAGCATCTCTGTTGACTCTGAAAGTGTTTCAGGGTTGAAGGAAGAAACCCAAAAATCCTGGCTAATGATATACTGCGGAAGAACAGAGGTTCGTTACGTTTGAAGGCGCGAAACTGGAGAGTGTAAGCTGTTTTCGTACTGCCCCTCATATTACAGCTGCAATACTTTTAATGCAGTATATTTAATCTCCTTTAACATTGGATTAGTGTTCTCAGGAAACAGCAACGGTAATGAGATTAAGGTTGAAGGAATGAAAGTCACTTATACCAGGGGATGGAATGAACTACACTCTTAAAAATAAAGGTGCTTCAAAAGGTTCTTCAAGCGATGCCATAGAAGAACCATTTTTGGTTCCACAAAGAACCATTCAGTCAAAGGTTCTTTAAAGAACCATCTCTTTCTTACCTTTTTATAATCTGAAGAACCTTCTTTCGCCACAAAGAACCTTTTGTGAAACAGAAAGGTTCTTCAGATGTTAAAGGTTCTTTATGGAACCATTTAGACAAAAAGGTTCTTCTATGGCATCGTGAAGCACCTTTATTTTTAAGAGTGTAAGGGGGATTGAGACTTTTTTTTCCCTTTATAATGTGGAAAAGTGAGATCTTCCCCTTTGCCTGAAATCAATGAAATCGAGGCTTCCATTAGGGGTGATAACATTGATGAAAGGATACAACAATCAATTAGTTGGTTATCATGGCAGAGTGCCTCCTTGATTAATGCTTTTTTCAGAGATTATTCTGCCTTGACCTCCGTTCAAGGTTACAAAGGACAGCTATGGATCCACACTATGACAGGCAGCTAAGGCAATGCCAGTCATGTGGTGATATATTATGTACAGGAAATCAGTGAGTAAAAATACTCCTTAAAGGGATAGTTCACCCAAAAATGCCGATACAGAGTCCCGATCCGATACTTGTATTTTAAAATCAATCCACTGAGGGAGTGACCATACATGCAGTGTCTGTCTTCTGTAGACCTCCAGCATTTCATATTTAATAATCGCTGCCGAGTGAGAACACTTCCATTCACAGAACAGAAGGTGAGAAGAAGGGGGGGGTGGCTTGTTATTACCAAGGAAACGGAGGGTGACTTTGGCAGGGAGAAAGGTAATTTCACACCTTTCACCTCCTGACATGAAAATACAGTAATACATAATACATAGAAAATACATAAATTCTGTATTCAACATGTATTTTTACACATGTATATGTCTGTACAGGTGTGTGGTAGAATGTCACTCATAGCTTTGTGTGTATGTGAGATAGGGTGACTGGGTTCACACAATAAGCACACTGTATGTGCTGTGTGTGTGCAATTTATGTTGTATTTTAAGCTTTCTGAACAAAACATAATCCTACACATACAGTACATGTAACTGTAATGCATAATCCTGCAGGTGAAAATTTATTGTGAATGGATGTTGGATGAATATTCAGGAACATGTCTTTCTTGTTTAAATTAAGTTAAGTGATGTACCTGGCAAAAAATTCAGATAGAATATGCAGTACCATCTTTGTGCAGTACCGATCACTCCGTGTACAGCAATGCTTGTAAATGACATGGCCTGTCAGTCATGTACAGTATGTCACTTTTTCAATAATTGGCTATCCCATTTTAGAGCTTGTCCAGTCGTCATATAGAGAAGCTGAGCTTCCAAGCAGAATGAGAATTTAAGAATTGGCTCCCTTTCAGTTCATGTGTGTGAATTTGAATTATCTATGTATCTGTCTATTTACAGATCTATCTGTCGTTCCATCATTCCCTCCATTTCTGTTTACATCTATAGTTCTATCTATCGAATGTTGTTTGTATCGTTTTATCTGTTGATCATTCTATTTGTCATTCTGTAGATCTATTGATCAATCGTTCTATCGTTCAGTAGTTCTGTAGTTCTGTAGTTCTTTCAGTCCATCTATCAATATAGTTCAGTCTGTCGTTCATTCTATCATTCTGTAGTTCTATTGATCAATCATTCTGTCTATCGTTCAATAGTTCAGTAGTTCTTTCAATCCTTCCATCTTTATCGTTCAGTCTGTTGTTCGTTCTGTAGTTCCATCAATCATTAAATCATTCTGTAGTTCTATTGATCGATCGATCTATACTGTATATCGTTCAGTAGTTCTGTAGTTCTTCCGTTTCATCCATCCATCCATCCATCCATCCATCAATCAGGGCTCAACGCTAAGGATTTTTTTCTATTTGCCCCGTATTTTAAAAAAAACAAAAAACATTATAACAGTTGTTGTTATCATTGTTTTAGACCCATATATCTTGTATTCTAATAAATAAGATTATGTGGCACCAAAATTTCAGATACCAGTTCAATTTTATAATTCTCTATTCCAATTTCAATACCACAGCAAAAACTAGCCTAACTGTCATGATCTCTAGCTGGAGTGCCCGATGAGCTTCGCTAGAGGGCACTCCATCCCAAACTTCTACAACTCCATCAAAAACTTAATTTCCTATAATCCTTTGCCCGAACTCATCAACACTCACTGTTTGCACCTGTGTCTCATTTATCCTGTCTGCTCACCCTATATAAGTCTGGTTTAATTTGTCATTCTTTGCGAAGTCTTGTAAGTGTTACACTGCATCTCTGAGCGGTTTGCCTGTTTATATGTATCTTGGTTTTTGGACTCTTTGCCTGTGTCCTCTGCCTTGTTGTTTAGTCGGACTGATTGCCTGTGTGTTGACCCTTGCCTGCTGTCTGATTTTGATTCTGGACTTGGCACCTGCCCACACTGCCAAAAGCACCAAAAGCTGGTTCAATGACCATGGTGTTACTGTGCTTGATTGGCCTGCAAACTCGCCTGACCTGAACCCCATAGAGAATCTATGGGGTATTGTCAAGAGGAAGATGAGAGACACCAGACCCAACAATGCAGATGACCTGAAGGCCGCTATCAAAGCAACCTGGGCTTCCATACCACCTCAGCAGTGCCACAGGCTGATTGTCTCCATGCCACGCCGCACTGATGCAGTAATTCATGCAAAAGGAGGCCCAACCAAGTATTGAGAACATGTACAGTAAATGAACATACTTTCCAGAAGGCCAACAATTCACTAAAAATGTTTTTTTATTGGTCTTATGAAGTATTCTAATTTGTTGAGATAGTGAATTGGTGGGTTTTAGTGAAATGTGAGCCAAAATCATCCCAATTAAAAGAACCAAAGACTTAAACTACTTCAGTCTGTGCGCATAGAATTTATTTAATACACAAGTTTCACAATTTGAGTTGAATTACTGAAATAAATTAACTTTTCCACAACATTCTAATTTATTGACATGCACCTGTATGTGTCATGTTCTGATTGGTAGTCTTAGTCATGCGTTTTGTTTCCATTGGTTTGTTCTTGTCATGTGACCCTCATTGTCTGATATAAGTAGCCATCATGTTCCCATAGTCTTCGTCGTGTATTGATGTTGTAACCCGCTGTCGGTGAGTCTAGTCTGTTCATGCCTCGTCAAGTCTGTTCAATCCTCGTCAAGTCAAGTCTGTGTCTCTAGTCTTCGTTTATTGTTTGGATGTTTGGATCACTGTAAATAAACTGCACTTGGGTTCTCACTTACACGCGCCTTCAGTGGATTGATCGTTACAGAATACACGACCCCTATAATGAACCCAGCAGTTTCACGCCTCCTCTGCCTTCGTCAAGGTGACAGGCCTATTGAGGACTATGTGGAGGATTTTTGTGAACTTTCTAACCGGGTGGACTTTGAAGAGCTTCGTTGCAAGATGGCTGCAACACAAGAGTCTCTTCGCAAAATGGCCGCCCTTCTAGAGTCTCGTCACGTCTCAACTGATCTTCCAGAGTCTCGTCACGACATGGCTGCCATTTCAGAGTCTGCTCACGTCCCCGGCCAAGATGGCCGCCACGCCTGAGTCGGACGCGGAGGTTGGGCGTGCATCCGCTGCAGAACCTCCTGAGGTGGTGGCGTCCGCTTTCGAACTCCCAGTCTGCCCTGTCACAACTAAGAAGGCCGTCCATGAATTCATTGCCTGTCCTGTTACAGCCATGGAGGCCGTTCATGAACTCACTGTCTGTCCTGCCATGACCAAGGAGGCCGTTCATGAACTCACAGTCTGTCGTGTCACAGCCATGGAGGCCGTTCATGAACTCGCTGTCTGTCCTTTCACGGCCAAGGAGGCCATTCACGAACTCTCTGCTTGCTCCGTCACAGTCAAGTGGTCTGTCCATGTCTCTGCTCCGCCATGGCTTCCTGCTCTGCCGTCATCACCCGGCCGCCCTGCTCTGCCTGCTCCGCCAAGGCCGCCCTGCTCTGCCTGCTCCGCCATGGCCGCCCTGCTCTGCCTGCTCCGCCATGGCCGCCCTGCTCTGCCTGCTCCGCCATGGCCGCCCTGCTCTGCCTGCTCCGCCATGGCCGCCCTGCTCTGCCTGCGCCGCCATGGCCCCCCACTCTGCCTGTTCCGCTTCATGGGCCTGGCCCTCAGTCCCTCCCCCAGTTCCACCTTCACTCCACCACCGTCCTGGACTTTTTGGGTTTTGTTTTGGGTTTTGTTTGGGCGTCTGGAGCCACCCTTAGAGGGGGGGAAATGTAATGTGGTGTTTGGGTTTTGTCTTGTTCATGTTTTCATTTCTTTTATTTTGTAATTGTTTCATGCTGTCAGTGTCATGCTTCCCTTGCCCTCATGTATCTCTGCCTTGTGTATGTGTCATGTTCTGATTGGTAGTCTTAGTCATGTGTCTTGTTCCCATTGGTTTGTTCTTGTCATGTGACCCTCATTGTCTGATATAAGTAGCCATCATGTTCCCATAGTCTTCGTCGTGTATTGATGTTGTAACCCGCTGTCGGTGAGTCAAGTCTGTTCATGCCTCGTCAAGTCTGTGTCTCTAGTCTTCGTTTATTGTTTGGATCACTGTAAATAAACTGCACTTGGGTTCTCACTTACACGCGCCTTCAGTGGATTGATCGTTACACAAATTTTTTAAAACACTTACAAATAATAAACTTTCGTGAGGACACAGCAGTGGCCCGATTGGGCCAATGACAAATCTGTCTACTGTCCCGAGTGTCTTTTATGCTGGCCCCGTGCCATTGGGCATACAGACCCTTATATTCGAGCCCTGATTCATCCATCCATCTATCCATTAATATCATTCGTTCTGTAGTTCTATAGAACAATTGTTCTATCTATTATTCTGTAGTTCTATCAATCGATCATTCTATCTGCCATTCTGGAGTTCCATCCATTGTTCTGTCTATCGTTCTATCTGTCAGTAAGGCTTATAATTCTTTAAACTTCAAGGATTTTTAAACCTCAAACTTTCAAATAAAGTGTTATCAAGGCAACATTCAAGTTTTGCCATAACAATCTTTGCTTTTCTAGTCATAAAGTACAGAGATATCATATATCATCTTCTTGATCTAAGCTCTGCATTTGACACAGTCTGCCATGCAGCAGCAAGAGTTCTCACCTCCACCAGGCGTTCTGCTCACATTACTCCTCTACTGCATGATCTTCACTGGCTGCCTGTGGCATCACGTATCCATTTCAAGATATTACTTCTAACGCTTAAGGCATTAAATGGTCTTGCGCCTCCATATCTGTCTGACCTACTGTACTCCTATTCTCCTGCCCGGTCTCTCAGATCATCTGAGCTTGGTCTTTTGTCCATTCCTCGTTTTCGGCTGTCCACTGTAGGTGGTAGGTCATTTAATGTTAATGCTCAGAAATTATGGAATTCGCAACCCCTTACACTGCATAATATACCATCTTTGTCTACATTCAAGACTCAGCTAAAAACTTATCTTTTTAATATGTATTTTGGATAATGTGGCTATATGTGGCCTTATGTGTTTGTATTGTGTATATGGGTGTGCAAATGTTTTGTTTAGCACTATGTAAAGTGACCTTGAGCTATGGAAAGGCACTATATAAATAAAACTTCTTCTTCTTCTTCTTCTTCATATGAGTTTCTCTGAATTTCAGTTCTTTTTAATTCTATTTCATTACATTTAAATTTAATTTGGACTGAATTTGGATTAAAGTGAATCACGAACAACACATCTTTTGTGATATTTTATGTACTTTTTTCGGAGTTCCCTGTAATATACAGTATATAGATTATTGACATTTCCAGCATTTTTGATAAAATTATATGGGGTGTTGCGCTTCCTATGCAGTCATAAAGCAATTGCAACTGCTGTGATATTTGGAGCACCATACATTATAACCAATAACAGTTTGGTCCAAGAAAATGGGATATAATAAAGCAAGAACTCAGTATGTGTGTTTTATAAATATAGGTCTAATTTACTCAAGGCACTGATAAGCAGGTACCAAACAACACCATATGCTGTAATCATCAATCATCTTTTCCTGCTCGGCTAAAAAATATTCTACATTTTGGTCGACTTAGGTCCCGTCATACGGCTTTGCCAATCTGTCCGCTGCTGAAAGATTAATATTTCATCTTTCTGCCAAGAAGAGAGAGCGTTTCTGACAACCTTCATCTATTGTAACACTTATCATTTTGTAGAAATGCTGTGATAATGGCAGCACAGAAGTGTAGCTGTTCTCCGTCTCCGTCTCTGTCTCTGTCTCGGATAGGCAGGGAGAATTAGGTCCTCATAGAGTCATTGCAGAGAGGCAGAATGGTCATGCCACAAGTGATTATGAGCTGGTTGAGGTGACGCATTCTGGGACTGGGGAGGCCTATGGGAAGGGGAGCCCATGCTTATTCTGCAGGTCTACAGATGGATTGTCCTCGACGTGGCTAAAACAAGCTCTGTCTCCAGGCTTTAGTCACTCAATTACTGCTTATGTGTGCCTATCGCTTTCCCTACACAGCGCACACACACTTAGTAGCTTATTTGCATTCACACACACTTGCTCATAGTCTGTAACTTCTTTTTCTTTATCTACCTTTCCCTCCATATCGTGTGACATTCTTCTATTATTGCATGAAGAGACTGCCAAGTTATGGTCATTATTTTATACAGACTAATCCTATTCTGCCAACAGGGATTTGCATTTCTCAGGAACTGGCAGGATTTTATACCAACTTATGTTAGTTAGCCTTTGTTTGATAGAGGTTTCTGGGGTTTCTCAAGTAATACAGCACTTCTTTGTGAGCCAGGAGAGCCTGTACATATGAAATCAAATGCTGATTGAATTGGCTTCAGAACATAGCTGTGGTTGTTGAACGTGAGTGCATCCATAAATAAATGTGTAGAGCTCCTTAGTGCTTTGAAATGAAACATACTCGTGTGTTATGGCCAGGCATAAAAAATAAGAACAGATTTACTTTTTTAAAGGCCTCTGTGATGCGAAATATAATCATTGGTCTATGAACAGCTACATCTAAGTCCTGACATTAACATGCTTTTTCAATGATCGTAATTAATGAAACCACATTTGGAGATGGTCCGGGATGGATTTCGAACACATTTAATGAAGGTTCTGATTTTTTTCCACACAATTTAATCAATAATATTTGATTATTTCGCTAGATTGGAATCTCATTTATCTCTGCAAAGAGAGTACTTTGATACTTTTTCTTATGTTTGCTTCACTTCTAATTGCTATTAACATCCAGTATGTAATGGATTCCTAAAAATGGAAAGCATTTTTTCTGTCAATGGATATATGGCGACGATTTGCTTTGTGTGGAGACAAGTCTGATGGAGTCGCTTTTGAATTAAGTTGTATGTGCAGTCCTGCAAAAAATTGTCCAGATACTACCCAGATGTGAAACGCATGTTAATGCTAGGTATAAAGGGATCCCATGATTGCCTGTCTGTGTTGTTTATTGTCACAGCTTTTTTAAAGAATACTAGGAAATACATTGCCTTGCGACTTTATGCTTTACGTTTTTTTTAAAGAAGGTTTATTCTGAAGCCCATCAACTTTGCACATTCTGTAAATTATCTTTGGTAAGTGATGTAACTCTGGGCAGTACCCTTCTTTTTTAACTCTGCACACATGCAATGTTTTGAAACGTCCAGATGATCACAGAACAAAGCGTTTTGGACATTCAATAAAGCTGGGTGTATTACATAGCACAGACACACACATATATCTAGATTTAGGTTTACGATTACGATTAGATTTAGTCATTTTGCAGACGCTTTTATCCGAAGCGCCTTACAATTGGGGGATACATAAAGCGATTCTTCTTAAAGAGGCAAACAGACACAAGAAGTGCTTGTAATACCAAGTTTTAGGCATTGTTCAAATAAGTACAAGCTAGAAAGAGAAGGAATAAATAAAGACAAAATACATTTTTTTTTTTTTAGGATGAAGTCAAGTATGTCAAGCTGTCACTTGAAAATTCAGCATTCCGGATAGGGGTGGGAAGCCAAGAATGGTGAACGAGAATGTTCTGGAAAGTGATTTTGAGCCTCTCTGTGATGGTACCATGAAGCGTCGCTCACTAGCAGATCTCAGACTTCTGGAGGGGATGTAGATCCGTAGTAGTGAGTGAAAGTAGGCGGGTGCTGAGCCTGTGGCTGTTCTATATGCAAGCATCAATGTCTTAAACTTGATGCGAGCCGCAACCGGTAACCAGTGCAAGGAGATGAAGAGAGGTGTAACATGAGCTCTTTTTGACCAGTCATGCCACTGCATTCTGAATCATTTGTAGAGGTTTGACTGTGCTTGATGGAAGTCCAGCCAAAAGAGCATTGCAGTAGTCCAGCCTAGAAATGACAAGGGCCTGGACAAGAAGTTGTGCAGCCTGCTCCGTATCTCTCAGGGATAGCCTGATCCCCTGCTTGTTTTCATGCCAAACTGAGCAGCTAAGCCGCAGGATGCTGAAATGGAAGAGAACAGGAGAGAACTGTCTCAGTGCCTGTCAGAGTTTATAACCCTGAGTAGATTATATAGACAGATATGCACGTGAAAGAGAGAATGTGTGTATGTTTATGTACAGTAGCCAGTTGTAAAGTCATGTTAGTGAAATATTTAATAAAATGAAAAAGAAATGGGACTTTTTCACAATAGAGGTTATATTGTGATTTTTTTTTTGACTTTTTGATTTTTGCTAGAAGGCAGTTTTAACCAGTGTATCCATGCTGGTTTTTGCTGATTAATGCTAGTTTGATGGTAGTCTGGCTGGTTGGCCAACATGGTTTAGGTGGTTGAATATGTTAATAGTCTTTACCTCTGGTTTTTGAATTCCATGTTTACAAATATGCATCTAAATTGTGAAAGTAAACTTGGAAAGCCATCAAGGGTGTTGCCATACTTAATGTAATGGAAAAGCCTTTTCATGTGCCATCTTTTTTTCCCCGGTGAAACCTTTGATCTGTTCTCTACGGAGGCTCCAAAATCCATTTACAGGTATTTCAGTGCCTGAAGAAGGTTGTTGTGATCTCATCCATCCTAAACTCAGGCCCATTAGCCGGGGAGGGATGCACATGTCAAATACAACGGCTGTACAATGTGTGTGAGAATTGTCATCTTCTATGAAATTTCATAAATGGAAAATAAGGTACAACTGAGATAAAATATTTGTACCCAATGTGCAGCATATAGTTTAGATGTTTATAGTTTTATATAACTGAAGTTAAACATGCACTATTGTTTAATAGTTTGGGGTCAGTAAGATTGTTTTAGTACTTACAAAAATGTATCCAGCAGTTATGCATTAAATTGTAAGTGACAGTGCAGACATTTACAGTGTTACAGAAGATTTATATTTCTAATAAATGCTGTACTTTTGAACTTTCTATTCACCGAAGAATCCTGAAAAAAATGTACAATGTTTCCACAAAAAAATTAAGCAACACAACTGTTTTCAACATTGATGATGATAACAAATGTTTCTTGAGCACCAAATCAGCATATTAGAATGTTTTCTGAAGGATCATGTGACACTGAAGACTGAAGTAATGATGCTGAAAATTCAGCTTTACTATTGCAGGAATAAAATGTTAAAATATATTAAAACAGAAAGCAGTTTTAGACATTTTAGAAATTGTAATAATATTTCAAAATATTACTGTTTTAATTTTAATTTTGATCAATTAAGTGCAGCTTTGGTGAGTTTTCAAAAAAATTAAAAACATTTTACTGACCCAAACATTTCGAATGATAGTATTTCTAGATTAGTTTATATTTTATGAACAGTGATTACTCAGTTATTTACTATATTGGTTAATCTAAGATGCATATGTAGCTTGCCAGTGTGTTATATATTTTTGCTAAGGAGCTTAACACTGTTACCCAGGATCACTGGCATGTTGAACTTTACCTGGAAATATAGCTCGTGTTCACAGGGGGAACGCTGTGATGCCAATTATCATCAAATTAAATTATTAATCTTACACTGCTTAACCTGAGTAGCACTCTCTATTCCCTGTCCAAAAGCACTGCTCCCTCATATATTACCATGGAGAGATCTTCTGTGATGTTATAGATGTTGCCAATACTCTATCCTGCAATGCCCCTGTATAAACAGTCTTTAACTAATCTGCAGAGGTTTTAATTAGGCTAAACAGTGGGGAAATGAAGCTCTAATCTACAGTAAATGAACTCACAGTGGAGTGCCTTTATTAAGATCCCAACACCTCAGTAGGTGTTTGGGCAGGGAATGGGGGGATACTGGAGTCAGACGTTACCAATGACAGTTGTCAGCTTTTTAGAAAATAGTAGAGCAAAACAGGTTGGATCACTTAAAGGAGACGTGCATTTTTATGTTAAAATATTATCAAAGTTCAATGTACAAAAAAATAAATAAATAAATATTAGTCATTCATTCATAGATTGATTCCCTTGAAAAATTATGTCTCTGTGGTTCTTTCAATTGAAGTTAGTATTATTTTAATAAAATTTAAGTATATAATATTTTGTTTATTTTATATTTATTTACAATAAATACATATATAAATAATGTATATTATAATTAATATGTGAATATTATATATTGCATTTTATTATATGTTTATTATTATTTATATTTGTATATATTGTTTAGTCAAACTGTATTTTCTCATCTTCACAATAATATTTCATTTATTTTGTTTAAAAAAATTATTCTGACCTGTGAAACACTTTGAGCTGCATGTATAAAAAGTGCTATACAAATAAATTCTATCAATGTACAAAACAAAACATTAGTATTCAGTAAATATATTGTTGCAGCCCATAAATTGATGTGGTAAAATAAAAGTGACAATTTTACCTCAAATGAGCAGTTTATATGTGCTCTGCTAAAAATAGCTCATACAGCACATATCTGAGGTCTCACCCTCACCACAGGCTTGTGTCCCATCAGTCTTTGAGCTCCTCAACCGGGAGGAGAAACATGATGGACAGCTTAGAGGATTCCATCTGTCTCTGACTGCTTTGCTCAGACTGACATCTTTTCACACAGGTGACAGTTGGTGTATCAGCACTGTGCTGGTGTGTTTGTGTGTGCGTTATTTCAGTAAATACAGTGGGGGTGTTATGTAAGTTCGGTAGGGCTGTTATAATTACCATATATCAGAAAAAGAAGGTGGCGGCCATTGTTAATCTCTGTTCGACTGAGCGATACTTTGATCCTCCCCCGTGTAATTTGTTGTTGGTGTTGTGTGAGATGATTGTGAGGATTTTGCTGATGCACAGAAGTGTGAGCTGATTCTGACAGGCCTTGGGGTGATGTGGGTGATGTGACAGCCTCAGAATAATCAAGATTTTCTGGGCAACAATGCTAAAGGAAAGTGTGTTTGAATGTGTCACAGTGTGTGTATGATTGTGAGAAAGGGAAACATGGATGTTCCCATCTGGATGCCACTGTTGGGAGTTTGTTATTGTAGGGGTGTCAAATTGGGTTAGCAGAACAGGATTTGAAAGGGGCGTCCCAACTGTCTTTCAGAAAGGATTAATCCTGAAGTCCTAACACATTCAACTTCAGCTAACAAGGCCACAAGCATGCATGCTTGGCCTCTAAAGTCCATAGGCTTTCAACAGAACAGAATCTGCCACTGTGAAAATTTGGATGGCAAAATTATGATGGGTAACTGACTTCTGGATTTATTTATGAAGATGAAGAAAAAGAGCAGGTAATTTCTGATGATTCAATATTTTTGTCTCAATTTAAAGTAAAAAATAGAATGTTAATAATTACAAATTATATTTTTATAATTTTAACATTTTATTTTAAAAAATACAAATTACAGTTAAAGTCATTCAAATGGTAATTTTAAAGTTATAAAAATTAGCACTAACTTTGCCATTGGCCATTTAGCTTTTGAAATGTTTGAATCTACTGTAAAATATCATACATTAAAAAAAAAATCCAATATAAAAAAGGTTTATACGTATTTTCTTTCCCAAGTAAACTTTTTTTTTTTTTTTGGCTTGATAATACTTTGAAAAGTTAATGTTATCTGATGTTACGTTTTTGTATTATTTATTTATTTCCTTTTGGCTTTTGTTGCTTACATGCCCAAAAGCTCCACTTTCCATAACATTACCTGTTGGCATAGATGCCCTATAGATGGTGAGATATTTCCAACAAGGAGCAAATCTGTTCTTTGCTTCTCAGGGGGCAAATCCTAAGGACAAATCTTAATTACACCACAAGCTTTTGGCAGCTCTCTGCTGTGACTGGAGATCCCTGCAAATCATGTCAACACTCACAAACAAGCTGAGAAAGAAAGAAAACAAGAGTATGAGAAGTTTATGAGGTCTCTTCAACTAATAATTGTTTTGAATGTGTGCTGCATTTCTTGATATCTTATATAGCTTACCTGGTGCTTTATCACATTAAAACCAAACACAGGAATACACTGGAGACTAAACTGATTATGTTCATCACACCTAAGCAGAATTACTGAGGTATCACACCTAGAGTTCACAGTTGGGTTTGATATAATTTGTCTGTTACTTCCCAAACTATTTTACTTCTCTTTTGCTTGACAGTTAATATTAGCACATTTGGCTCTGCAGTCTTCTGTTAACCTTCATGTTCTTTTGATTGCTTGTTGTTAAGATTTGGGTTTAAGAGACCCCAGTGCTGTATGTATGCAAATAATAGTAATTTTGCAATTTACCTTTATTTTTCCTTTAAATTCTTTTAATATGTTCCTCTGACTAGGGTTATTATAGTTAACTAAAACCAAAACTTCAAACTAAATTTCTTACTTTAAATAATAATAATAATTAACTGAAATAAAATAACATTTTAAATTAATTTACTGTAACTTAATGTACTAAAAAAATTCATTAAAAAACTATACATATATTTAAAAAAATAGACATATGTAAAACCTAATACAAATTACAGAAACTATAAATTAATTTGAAAATGTAGAATATAAAAAATAATTCAAAATATTAATAAAAACTATAATAGTATCTCAATCACACTAAAATAACACAACCTCTGACCCACTAAAGCAGATATTAAGATTTTAATTTTCTGTTATAGTTGGTAGGTTTGTAATATGACTGTTATATAATACAGTATTTGTGGTTTCTGTTTGTGGTCAGTTTGACATATTATATAATAATACAGTGAAACAAATAAACAGCAGATGGGCTCCTATGGTGCTATACATCACCAATGAATGAACGTTAGCATGTGAAAAATTGTTGTATCTATTAGAGATGCATGAAATATTTATGATTTTGTGATGTTGGCACATCCCTAACATGTGTTCATATTTAACTGGGTTCTCTGAAAGTCTAAAAGTAAGTAATGTAACATTCCAAATATGAAAGTTATTCATTTGGTTTATGATTAGTTCTCATAAGATTAGGATAGTTTGTGTCAATCCAATTCTTAAATGTTAAGTATGTTTTCTGAGCAATTAAAATGGCCTTAGGGTCTCTTAGACTTCAAACAGAAAAGGTTAATGCATTGCTTTTGACCAACACCAGAGCAGAGAGCTGTTCTCACAGCAGTTCTGTCAGAAAGCATTGAGTTCAGTCAGATCTACATTATCCATGTTCATGTTGGCGTAACGATGTGTGAATGTGGGTGGTCAGCGATGCAGCCTGGATTCACTGAGTCATCACATGGGGCTTTCCCTGAAAAAGCTAAATCCCAGTACCACCTCCCTCTCTCCCTTAGGCTAGCTTTTTATAAGAGTAATGGTGTACCGTAGGAAGTATGGTTGTGGGGTAAGTGCCTGTGTAACCACTTGCTGTTTTTGAGGTGCGTTCACAGATGGTGCTGCTGTTGTGTTGAATTAAAGCAAGCTATTCAAGCAAACAGTGTGTTCATTTGATAAATGCTGGACCTGTAATACCTGAATAAAAGTTCAACTTCAAAAGTTCAAAAAAAGTCTTTATTGGCATGTTTCAATTGCCAAAGCATTAATACACATGACAAAAGCACTGATGAGAATAGAAAAAGAAAACAATAATATAGATTACCAAAAAAATAAGGTGCCGATAATAAATAATAATGATAGTATATAAAAAATATTTAAAAAGAAAAACATAAACCAAGAGACCAGTTCATAAAGCTCTGATTGAACAACAACTGGTGAATAGGTAATCATGTTAAAACAGGACAAAAGTATGATAAAGCACTAGTTTCTGGTTCTGCAATGTAAAAAAAAAAAAAAGGCTGATCAAATGTGTACTTTGGTTATGTTTAGTTTGGGATTTACTGGTCTCTTAAAGGGTGATGAAACACCAAACTACTTTTTCTGAGATTTTAGCTGAGGTGTTTGTGTTGCACATCATAGAAGACAATGTTATGTTAGCAATTTTAATTGTTGGAGAAAACTGGTTCATTTTAAGCTTTTTGCAATATTTTCGTCTTCCGGGTTTAAAATCTATATAGTGTTGACGTCATAGTTTTTGATGTGGCAAAGTACTATAGTACTTCGATGACGCATCGGTGTCTCATACTTATTCTTATCCTATGAGAAGACGCTTCGCTTAATTATTCACAACAGCATGTGTGACAGACACTTCAGACAGTGAGATTGCGTACATTAACTGAGAGAAACGTTCATGGATTGAAGGTGAGCGTTTGATTTTGCTTTGTAAGAATTCAGCACAAATGTGATTCATTCACTTAGTGAGTGTAACCGGTTTTTACAGCTCCTTGATGTAAACAATCAAAAGTCTTATATAAACGCTGCAAAATAAGCCTTAAAAGTTATTAGAGGTGCAACAGCGCGTTCATATATGTTTTTGATGCAGAGTGCAAATACAAATGGATGTGCATTTATTCATGTTTTTAACTCAATTGGGGTGAAATTAAACTGTCTGAAACAAACCAAAGCTGTGTTGCCCGTCTCCCCTCTTCCCCCTCCACTCTGCACCGTGCCCACTTTTGTAGCATTTTTCAAAATTGTGGTGAGAACTAACCGGTGCTGAAAAGTGGTTTCATGGCCCTTTAAGTGGATGCAGGAAGCTGACATTTCTACTGCTAATGATTTCTGTAACTTATACCTATTTTGTTACTCCACAGGCACAGAAATCATGGATAGAAAGAGCTTTCAGCAAGAGAGAATGTGTGCACATTATTGTAAGCACCAAAGACCACCATAGGTGAGTACCACAAATTCTGCTGTAGTCTGTGCAAATGGTGCATTTTAATAACAAAAATAGCAAATTTAAACTATTTAGATGCGCCTAAATGTGTTTGTACTATTAATGAAAGAGAAATTAGAGCATCTAAAGATACAGTCACACTTGTAAAAGATGTCTTGTTTCTTTTATAGACAATTTTTAAGATGCAAAGAATTTGTTAGTTTTACTATAATTAATCTGCCACTGAAATGGAAATCTCAAAGCCTCTCTAATATTTTTGAAATCCTCAAATAATGTCTTTGTAGATCACTAGCTGACAGTTTTGACTTCTGATTTGAAGGACATTCACTTAATTTCTCACTGGTTGTCTTCTGACACAGGTGCTGTTGTGGCCGTCTAATTGGTCAACATGTTGGCCTGCCCCCCAGCATCTCATCCAATCAGAATGAGAAGTCAGAGCGTGTGCCAAAGAATGACAGCTTGTCAGAGAAGTGGTCCATCAGCAAGCACACCCAGCTCAGTCCCACTGACGCCTTTGGAACCATTGAGTTCCAGGGAGGTGGACACTCCAACAAAGCAATGGTAGACCTATTCAGTCTCTTGTTAACAACGGTTTGATGTTCAAAGTGATGATAACTCTACAAAATATTACATAAGTAAGATAAAATATTCATGAACCTTTTAGAATTAAATTCCTTTTGTGAGGCAGTTATTACTGTCTGTAGATCCCGCCAGCTTTGAAGTATTATCCATTTTACTGCCGCAAAGTGATGTACAGTATTTAAGAGGATATTCAATAAGACAGTGTAGGATGGGACAATTTTATTAATTGGGAATTTATTGAATAATGATAAGTGGACATTGCATACCAGAGATTTGGCTGTAATACTTTAACACTACCCTAAGGGCATCAGTGGTTTAAGTGGAACAGAAAGTCTTACTACATTTTGATTTGATTCCAAAGCCTGTTCCAGAGAAAAGCTTTTTTGTCCTTTTGAAACACCAAGTAAGTTTTGATTTCATGTTGACCTTTTTAATCACATTTATAAATGATAGTTCAGTCTTGCTGGCTGTGTTCAAGTACAGCTTGAATCCTGAAATATTCCACAATGATAATAATAAGAAATGTTTCTTGAGCAACAAATCAGCATATTAAATAATATCTGAACAATCATTTGACACTGAAGACTGGAGTAATGGCTGCAGAAAATTCTGTGCCTGCAATCACAGGAATAAATTACATTTTTAAATATAATAAAATAGGAAACAGTTGTTTTAAATTGTAATAATATTTCATAATATTAATGTTTTATTGTATTTTTGGTGAAATAAATGCAGCCTTGTTAAGCATAAAAGACTTCTTTCAAAAACATTAAAGCATCTTTCAGACTCAGATTCCAACTTTTGAATGATATTGTAACATCTTAGATGTACTCTTAAAGATCGTCTCAAGATTATTTTACTTTTATGTTTTGTCAGTATGTACGAGTGTCTTACGACACTAAGCCAGACTTACTGCTGCATCTGATGACAAAGGAGTGGCAGCTGGAGCTTCCCAAACTGCTCATCTCTGTTCATGGAGGACTTCAGAACTTTGAGCTGCAGCCCAAACTCAAGCAAGTCTTCGGCAAGGGTCTCATCAAGGCGGCCATGACCACTGGGGCCTGGATCTTCACTGGAGGAGTCAATACTGGTCTGTACAAGAGTATGCATGTATCTTTCAGTTTAATTAAGATTCTGATTAAATTACTATTATTAAGATTCTGAGCAATGCTAGTCAAAATGATAGGCCTGATACTATCTAAACTTCTACAGAAGATCATGTGTAACTCTGTGCTCTCAATGTCCTTGATGCATTGTGTGATAGCTCTCACACTGAGAATCGGTTATCTCTTCCATTCTACTCCCTTCTGCCACCCCAGGAGTCATAAGACATGTTGGTGATGCTCTAAAAGACCACGCTTCCAAATCGAGAGGGAAGATCTGTACTATCGGTATTGCACCCTGGGGGATTGTGGAGAACCAGGAAGACCTGGTGGGCAAAGATGTAAGTGACTCGACTATATAGCTAAATTGAATAACTAGGCTCTTTTAGTATAGTTTGTTTTTCTAAATAACCAATAAGACCTTGTTTGGCTCAAGTCAGGGCAGATTTCACGAAATGTGCTTTCGTTAAATAATGATATATTAAAATTGATATATACATTGGATCCATTATTTACGAGAGTGAATCTCCAGATCACTACGGAATGATTTTCATGTTGTCTCTGCATGTATACTGTGTCATGTAGAAATCTATAAATAATTAATATGTGAGCCACTACATATATCTACTCAGTTTCACCTCAGCTTGTCTGTGTGTCTCTGGGGACTGGTGCACAACTGAGACACAGAGATAGAATTATTCTTTATTTATAACCACTGATTTCTATCCCCCCTCGTTCATACAAGATTTTGGTTCTGTCTCTCTCTCTTCCAAGACCCCACTCACCCCCACCCCTCTCTATTCTGGTCTGGTCTGGTGAAAGTTTTAAAGATGATGTTGTGGCATTTCTATTACTAGGTTGCTGATCAAATAAGCAAATATGTGGCACTGATCACATGACTCCTTGTACAGACAATCTGATGTTCTTCTTCTATTCTGCCCCTTATAATATTTGTATATACATATGTGCAAAATTGGAAATGCAAAACATGTACTGCATGCATATGGGCTCAATTCGAAGCAAGGTGTCAAAATCATATTCGCGGGAAGTGTCCAACTGTGATCTGCTCCATCCCAGGACCTCCTAGTTCAACATAAATACTTACACAAATTACTATGTAATGGAACCAAACGGTTCTTGGTCAGCAACTTGGAATAATTTCCAAACTGTTTTTAAATAGGAATTACATTAACTCTGGTGTTCATCAGTAGGTAATTTGGGAATATTTTAGTGGTGGTGGCAGAAAAACACAGACATTTCCAATTTGGAGAGCAATAAAACCACTGAAAAACTCATCTAAATGTTAAAATTACCTTACATCCACATGTGCAACAATTCCCAAGGCTAAAATAGGGCTCAAAATACATTCTCTGACTTTCTCAAACACACGTATAAGGATAAATAAAGTCTTAAATATAATTATGATCTGATGTTTTCATTTATCTCTATGGATTTAGCACAATTTAAACAACATGGAACCAGATTGGGACACCTAATAGAAAATGAATACACTCTCTGCTGGGGGGAGAGTGTGAAAGGGATGAACACCGAGCAAGGAGCCACTAAATGATCAGAACGCATGGCAACCTTCCACGCAAGAACTATGTTTTTTTTTTTCTTTCTCCCCCCCCCCCCCCCATTAAAACATAAGACACTCTTTGAGTCCTTCTCAAATCATGCAGGAAAACATGATTTTACACTTTTAAACTTTTTTAGTGCATTTATTTATTTATTTGCATTTTAAATACTAATTTTTTTACTAGTGATCTCAGATTTTTGGTCCCCAAATTGCTCACTATGTTTACTGGATGCTACTTGTGCATGTAGATGCTTTTTGTAACATGTCACTTTCACCTTTGTTTCATTCTTCTTTCCCTGAACATCCCTGAACAGCATCTTTTTACTTCATGTGGTGTGTATTGCAGGTGGTCCGGCCGTACCAGACGATGTCTAACCCTCTTAGTAAGCTAACGGTACTCAACAGCCTACACTCCCACTTCATTTTGGCTGATAATGGCACCACCGGAAAGTATGGAGCAGAAGTCAAACTGCGCCGACAGCTAGAGAAGCACATCTCTCTGCAAAAGATCAACACACGTAAGTACATTTGCAGGAAATTAGAGATGCTAATGTTAATGTAATTACTCCAAACTGCAAATTCAATGGTGCTTTTAAATTCTTTTCAAGAGAGGTTATAATAGCCTTCTATCCTCAGTTACTATTTCTAGGTTCTGTTGTGCTGATCTTCAAAAGCCCACAGAGGAGTTTCTCTATATATTCCTGTCAGAAATGCCTAGATCAGTTTGTGGCTCAACGTCAAAATGCTACACGAGTTGCAAGATTCAGAGCGCAAAGGCCTCTTCAACTGCACTCCACCAGATAATATACATACAGTCCATTTACTCGCATAAAGATATCAGATAAGCGTCATTCAGCTGAAGGAACACATTCAGATTAGAGCCGGTGAAAATGCAGTAAATCATAAACACACAAAAAGGATGCCCCCATTTTGTTTGTGCTCATGTTGATCATTTGGGGTAATTGAAAAGTGCCTTTATACACTGCTTATGGCCTGCTCATGCATACTTTGATTAGTTGTCATACTTTCATAAGATTTCTATCCTGTGCCCATATATATGCTCGATTATAACATAATTTGTCATTTGAGAAATGCTTCCATTATCAGTGGCAACTGTATAGAAACATCTCTTTTAAATCAAATTGCCGTTTCAGCTTGCTTTCCATGAGCAACAATAATACAACAGTAATTATGGCAGGCTAATAGTGTTGAGTTGTGAATATGGCGCAATCTTATTCACATAAAATAGAAAGCGTAAAATAAAAACGGAAAAGAATAAAAATTAGTTAATTACAGCATGACACTGTTTCAGCACATTTAACAACTGGTTAAACTGGATTGCACCAGAAATGCAAGGTTTTTATTAAACCAAACTGGCATAACTGAGTGAATTTGCCCTAGAAAAAAAAAACTGCATACTGCATATACTACATTCTCTAACTTTGTGCATCTTCATAATTTAATTTATTTTAATTAATAATTTTTTTATTTAAATATTAATTAATTAATTAATTTATATATATAAAAAATTTTTTTATCATTTAGCCAGTTTATTACATAAACACAGTAGTAACACCCTTCCACAGCATCAAATGAGCCATTTCATTTACCTGCCATGTACAGCACAAGGTCAACAGGAAGTGAGCCAGAGTTTGACCTCCCTCCTTTTGTCATGTGACCTGTGGACTTCCCTTTGTCATCCTATGCCTGGAGTAATAGAGGGGGCTGGGAAGTCAAAGGGACGCTCAGGCGTCATCATTCGCATCAGAAATGACACCAGCTTCACCCACGTTGATTCATCCATAGGAAGCTGCATGTAAATGGATAACTTAAAACAATCAGCATTTAAACCGGCAAGTGCCTTGACATTTAAACAGGCAAAATCTCCTCTTCAAGAAAACACATCCAACCCTCTAGCATGTGGAAATTTCAGACTTCAAACATGTTTGAGCCCTGTAAGTCGAACAGACGAAACATGTTTAAGCTCATTAAATCATCCCGTGACACATTCACAACACATGTTCAGACTGCGATAAGACCAGTTTACTCTGACATCACACTCATGACAGGAGCTTCATATATCTGAGCCGTATCTCAGCCTGCAGCCACCTCTCTCTCTCTCTCTGTTGCATCAGCTGTGTGATGGTGGTGTTTGCTCTGGCTTTGGGCAGAGCTAATTTCTTTATTTTATTACCTGTCCTTTCTAACACTAGAAGAACATCAATAACACTCTGAGCCATAACCATGAGGCTCACAGAGCTACAGAGACCCTCAAACATGGAATCAAATCTCTTTGTTTTGGAAGAATTGCAGCAGGCTGTGGGCCGGCTTACATATTCACAGTCTGACAAGCACTGCAGCGGTATTGGATTAAAATGAATTACGGAGCTGTGCTTGCTGTTGTTGGGCTAATGAGGAGGGCTTTTTTGAGTGTTTCGCAGATGAGGGAAAGATTGGCGTGCACAGGATGCAATGAAGATTTCCTTGCAGGATAAAATGGGATGAGAATCAATTCAGCTGTACACAATTAGGTGCAGCTTGATTGGAATCAGCGGTTAATCCCTAGTCCACATGAGGAATAGAGTAAACCATCCGATGTGAATTAGGATGGATGTTGAGAAATTGTAGACTACTAATCAGGGATGAATTTGGTAATAATGTTTTGCGGCCACTGATGGCATTGTTTATTGGTATATGCTCACTGCGTTATTTTAGCAACTGATTCACTTAAGGAATTATGCGAATACAGTAAAAATACACAAACTGTACATCACAATTCCCCAGCTTTTGGGTTCGTTCTTGCAGTATTTGAGTTAATATTTTAAATTGGACACATTTACATTTATTTTTAAGTTTTAGATGTATTTTATATATTCTGCAAAAATCAGGTGACAGTATGTTTATCCTGGGGGCTTCTTACCCAGGTTAGGGGTCATCTTACTCCTTATCTTTTTATAATTTAAAACTTAATTCTATAAGAACTAGATTTGCAAATGTTTCTGATTGTTTGCCTTAATAATATTTTGATTAATGCATAATCATCCTACACTCATCCTTGTTGAATGAATTTTTTCCCCTGCCATAATTTCATGAACATGTCAATTAATATTCTCCATTTTTTGCATGACATTTGTATGAATTTCATGCAAATACTTTAATTCAATGATCTAGCCAGTCATATTCACACCCTGATTAAAAGTCACATCAAACTGTGGTGTTTCTAGCCTAGAAACCGGTTTAGCTTTCCCTTACACTAACTGGGTCTCCAAATGATGAGATGATGAGCTGGTCTTTTTACTTTGGTGGTTTATTTCTGGATTTTGTTCCATGCTGCTGGTCTCTGTGGGTCGCATTACATTAGCATAATGGAGCAGTAGCTGCTGTATTGACCAGACAGACTGGGTGCTGTGTGGCTTTTTTTCACCCTCTTAAAGGTTTATGCGAATTGGAATGTTTTTACCCTCTTAAAGAAATATTCCGGGAAGCTCTGCACAAGATATTTTCAACAAGTTCCTAGTACCAGTTTGTAAAAACAGGAAAATGTATGTACAAGAGCCGTTGCACTTATAATGGTAGACTATGGGCAAGTATAGGCTACAGAAAATATATAACTAGTTTGAAAGTATAACAGTGACTCTTAAACATGACACTTTTAGCATGAGTGTGATTGATTCAATCAATAACCTTTTCTGTGCAGAGTTACATAGAATCTGGTTACATGGAGCAAACTCCGCTTACAGTAATATCAGTAATGCAGAGGTTCAGCCTCATAAGAACATAGTCTTGTCACAAAATGACTATTTAAACAATAACAGAGATAAAATAAACTTTTTTAACTGAATAATTTATGTTACGGCTTTTACAAAAATACAAGCTTTCACATTTCTGTTTTAAACCCTCTGATGTACTTTCTCCTTAGTATTCCATCATAAGTGCATTACTTTGTTTTTTACTTTGTATGTTTTTACTAACTAAGGGACGAATAGAAAATATTGTCTGTCAATGCCACAAACTTGTATAAATCTGTAATATTCCTTCAAATATTTATCAGCAATTATAGGAACAGTCAGTAAGATTGTTTTTCGTCTTCTTATTTTATTTTTTTTAAAGAAAGTGACGGTAAAGACATTTATAATGTTGCCAGATATTCTATTTTAAATAAATTATGAGCTTTTGAACTTACATAATAATTTTTAAAAATCCTGTAAAATCTATAACAGTTTCCACAAAAATATTAAACAGCACAACTGTTTTCAACATTGATAATAATAATAATGTTTCTTGAGCACCAAATCAGCATATTAGAATAATTTCTGAAGGATCATGTGACACTGAAGACTAGAGTAATGGCTGCTGAAAATTCAGCATTGCCATCACAGGAATAAATTAAAATAATAAAATGATTTTAAAATAAAATTAAATAGAAAACAGTTATTTAATTGTTAAATTGTAATAACATTTCACAAAAATATTTTTTATCCAATAAATGCAGCCTTGTTGAGCATAATGCTTTTTCTATTGTATCAAATACTTATTTCATGCAATAAAATGGAAATTAATTATTAAAAAATCATACAATGTTATTTTCTGTTATTTTTTATTTTCTATCTTCCTTTTTTTTTTTTTTGATTCGGTCTCTCACAGTTGAGGTGTACCTACGATGAAAATTACAGATCTCTCCATTCTTTGTAAGTGGGAAAACTTGAAAAATCGGCAGTGTATCAAATACTTATTTGCCCCACTGTATATATATTTTTGTAACTACATTGAAATTTAAGTCATTATTCAACATAACAGACATGAGGGTGAGTAAATAATGATAGCATTTTTATTTTTGAATGCTTGACTTTTTTAACATTATACTCTGCGTGACATTTTCTGTACTATGATGATAAAGGGTCTTGGAGATAGAAAACTCTGGACCAAATCAAAGTTTAGCCCACACAGATAGAACCAAATGAATAGTAAATGTTTTCTTCCTCACTCTGAGTTCTTGATCATTGTTTGTTTGGCCGTTATATTCACAATCACACATTATACCAGTTTTAGACATGGATTTTGCATCTAGCTGTTGTGTTTAATCTCTTGAATAAATAAATAAACCGCATTTGTCACTGCCATGCAGGGGATAGGATTGTTCACACAAGGTGTAAATTAAATAGATTGAGAGTGACAGAATAAACTGTCCGTTTTTTTCCACGGGTATAAAAAATTGAGATTCATCTTCCATCTACATGCTTGGCAGAGGGGCATACAAATCAACCCATCCCTGTGTCCGTAGCACCCCTCCTCTCCTCATTCCCCTCTCCCAGAGCACAGGGGCTTGTGTTATATTAATGCTGGGCCTGCCGTCCTCTCGTGGTGGTGCCGTAGGTCAATTGGTAAATGTGAAGAGGTTATGGAGTTAGCTGGAGGCACAGGACTCATCACTGTGTCTGAAACATAGTAGGGGAACCATCAAGTGCTTGGCAGGGGGATCGTCACAGAAAGCCACGTTTCTGAAACTCAACAACTCAGACTTTTAAAATCTTGTTTACAGCCTTTTGCGTTATTTTGTTTGTGTTTAACTACTATAACCCTCCAGTTATTTCCAGCATCATCATTATCATGCTTCTGAATGCATCTGAACTTAATGAGAGATAACAAACTTTATTATTTCTTCCTTTTTAATAGATGATCTGCTAAAGAAAATGAAGGGATGATGAGGATTTTGATGATGTTAATAGAATCTTTAAGAAGTCATTTGACTTGCTGCTGGGCACACGTCTGACATTCTCTGATTAAATGGCGAATGACTGTATGATTCCAAAAATGACTCTCCTTTGAGTTGTTTACTTTCTCTGGCCACTGATGTAGTTGGCAGATGAAGATATCGGCCGTTAGAACAAACACTGTCACCCCTGCCCACCTAGATTATTTTCAAAGACTCTTTGGAACCTGCTGAGGCTTGTTGGAAAGAAAAGGTTAGGTTTGAGTGAGATTGTAATTAAATAGCACAAGAAAACACTCATCTGCTTTTTTAATCTTTTAATTTTCTCTTCGGACTGGTCTTTCTCTCGCTCTCTTTGAGACTTGTGACAGCATGTTTATTGGTCTTCACACCCAAATTGGACACCTTTGGCCCATATTACTTTCCCCCAATGAACTTCTCTTAGCATCTGCTACAGTGCCTGTGGTTACAGGGTATCCCTGCTGAAAAGACCATCATATGTTCTGTTTTGGATATTGGTTTTCAGACCAGGCTTTTTATCTGGCTTAACAGGCGAGATTGTCTTGGACAATCAGTATCATCATAGATATCATATCAGATATTTGGCTTCGGGCACATCCCTATAAAGACATCCAGCATGACTGTTTTTCCACTATTTAGACCACCACCAAACCAACATAAACCAGCTTGGACCAGCATTGGAATCCATGCTGATCTGAACTGGTATTTACAGCAGGAATATTACAGAATATATTACTAGCTGGTATTGGGTTGCTAGAAACCCAATTACATATGAACTTAGAAAATATCATGAAATATATTATAATATATCATTAAACATTTTTGAATAGAAAAAGACCATGTCCTTGGCTTTTTACTTTTTGAGAACATAAACGATGGCAGATGAATAATATATGTATTGTCCTGTTGTAACATAAGAGCTAGTCTAGACAGAGTGTCAGCCATGCTGAATGGGAGCGAACTGCCACATGCGTGAGTGTGTGTGTGTGTGTGTGTGTGTGTGTGTGTGTGTGTGTGTGTGTGTGTGTGTGTTAGTGTGGGTAAACAACAGAGTGTTCCTGGAAGCCCACAAATATCATGGCAGAAAGGGCTCTCTGATCAATACATTTTGCCTCAATAAAACAGAAAATGATAAAGAGAGAAAACAAGAGACATTGAGAGATAACAGTGGGAAGAAGAGGTCTGGAATGAAGAAGTAAATCCCACTGTTTCTGATTTCTTTACCAGCTGAGCAGCAGTTTCTTTTGAAGTCAGTGTGCTGCTAAAAATAGAGACACTTTATGTAACTGTACCCATTTTAGGCACAATGATGACAGCACATGTGGATCTGGTGTACCTCTCTGTCTGCCTCTTTTTCTTTCTCTCATTTTCCCTCCTTTCCTCTTCCTTTATCTCACATTGCATAATTTAGGCAATGGTAGCAGGATCTGGCTGCAACATGCTTTTTGAATTATAGTCACAACATAACTTGTACTCATCAAGTTGTAGGAAAGAGTTAGAGTGCAGGAGTAGGACTGATCTGTCATTGTCCTGTTCAGCTGTGCTCCCACAGGTCCTCTCCCACTGCACGCACACCTTTTAATTAAATTGCTGAAAACTGCAGCTGATTATTGAATGCAGAAATGATCTGATTGTTCAGTGTGTACTTGCACAGCAAAATAAATTTTGCATTTCAGTGTGCACTAAAAACACTGTAGCTTGATTCCAAAAATGAAACTTCTCATATCATTGAACTTAAACTTCAATGAGTAGTTCAGAAAGACAAATCAGTCTAAAACGCTGCTCTTTATAATTTACAGCAGTGGTTCTCAACCTTTTTGTCTCCAAGGCCCAGCTCCTCTCCAAATCAATAATGCAAAGACTCCTAACCTTTTCTATTTACAAAACTTTTGTATTCTAGTGTTATTACTTTACAATTCCATGTAATTATTTTTAAACAAAACAAATTCAAGACAGATCTAAACATTCAGTGTTCTTTTTTGCAAACACACTTTGCAAAATTGTCACTGCAGATATTCTTTACAACTTAAAAGTACGTAAAGCTCAATTGTAAAGTAACTTTAACAAATAAGCACAAGTAAACCTGCCATACCAAACAAGACCACAGGGAGATGCCAAAAGACTGCATATAAACTACTATACAGATCCATTCAGAATCACTAAACACACCAAAAAACTAATGAAAAATTGAAGCTGATCTGAAGGAGGCTCGACGCCATCAGTGAACAGTTTCTCTGTCAGAACATGCGATCTCATCTGTGTTTGGATCGTCAATCATCATGATTACAATCATCATCCATCAAAATTTTACTAGCGCGACACTGGTTTGCTTTATCCAGCTGAGAGCTGTAGTTTGCGAATCATATGCTCATGCAGCAGTCGGGTGTTTTGAGCCATTGTTCAGTCTGTATTTCACACAGCACAATGAGAAATGGCTCGAGCTGCTCCGAAACAAAGAATACATATATATAAACACGTATATTTATTTAACATATTAGTCATAAAATGTATGAATTAAATATACTTTAATTTTAAGTTATTTTGAGCTCCCCTAGTGCCCCCCCCCCCTTCTTATGAGTGATTCTTTTAATGAATAGTTCAAAAAGAAAAGTTAACAGTTTGAAACACTGCCCTTATCGTCTAACAGCATCATCAGTGAAAGAGTTTCTTTCATGTGTAAGCAGAATTTACATTACAACCGAAATTAATCACAATTGGAATCTGAGAGCTTGTGAATCGGAATGGAATTATTTGGTCATCAAATTCAGTACATAGGGATGTGCTTGAATTTTCCAGATAAAATTTAGAAAAGGGAAACACTTTCTCTGTGGAGTATCTTGTAAGAATCCACCCACCGGCCCAAAAAGCAGAGTCCAGCAGCCTGGTTGAAGGTTTAATGCGTGTAGGTCTTTTACTTGCACTTCTGCAAAGTTATCTTAAAGGGGTCATATGATGCTTTTTTAAAGATCATTATTTTGTGTATTTGGTGTAACAGAATATGTTGACATGCTTTAATGTTAAAAAAACACATTATTTTTCAAATACTGTACATTATTGTAGGTCCTCTATGCCCCGCCTCTCTCAAACGCTTCGTTTTCTACAAAGTCCCTCCTTCCGACAAGCGCAGTCTGCTCTGATTGGCCAGCTGACCCAGTGCATTGTGATTGGCCGAACACCGCAAGCACTCGTCGGAAATGTAACGCCCCTTACCATAATCGCGAGCTTCATCTTTTAAATTAAATGTAAAGACAGTAAATAATGTCATTAGTTTTACCATCAGCTCAAGCCCAAAAGGGAAACAGACACAGTAATAATATGCAGTACACAAGCCGCGGTTAAGACAGCTGACTCTACTGTGATGTGACGCTGTCTCTCTCTCTCTCTTTCTCGCTCTCTCTCTCACACACACACGCGCTCGTACACACACACACACACACAATGCGCAAAACTCGGCATTTGAACAGTCAATAGCAAATACTTAAACTAATAACAAAACAGTAGCTGATTCAGAAGCGCCAGATTGTCATAGCAAAGTCAGAATTACCTCCTCTCCTAGGTTCACGAAACGGTCGACCATAAAATGCATTGCTGTTCTGTTGTAAGTAATCTTAAAGATTCCTAAATGCATCTACTTTCGGAAGGCCAAATAAAGTGCTTTTGCTTTTGCACTGAAACACACAGCGTCTCCCTGACATGGCTGCTTCAACACTAATTGCGGTTACTGAAACCACGCCTTCTTTCTTTGCGTGCACATTTGGGCGCATTATGCAAATATTCCCACATAGTGACCTAGATATGTGGGGGCGTGTTAGAACAAGCCGTTTTAGGGGGGCGTGGCAGAGTGTTAAAGTCTTTTTGTCTTTGGTCAGAGTGTCTTTGGTTTTGAGACTTTAGTCTTTGCAACTTCAGGGATCTTATCTATGCACAATCAGCTTGTAACACTCCAAAGAGAAAGGAAAACTTGAAATCGCATCATATGACCCCTTTAATTTATCAGGATTTAGTTTCAATTTTAATCGAGCTCCATATTTAATCTGACTCCAATTTCAAGTGATCATTAAATTTAGATTGTATTCCTCATTAAGAACTGATCACAAATATCGATTATGTATTCATTTAGATATTTGATTATTCCGAACATCCCTTACTTTCTATTATTCGTTCATTAGGGACCCAGTTACTTACACCGGCCAGTCGCAGCCTCACGGACACAAACTCGTCAGTTCTGATCTTAGACAGAGGATGCAGGGTGAATATCTACCTTTAAGTCGGCCGCGGCTCTGCTTGCTCATAACAAAAAGTATAGTTTTTGTATATTCACGAAAACGGCAACTTACTAAGGCAGTGATAGTCAGAAATCGAAAAGGTCTCAAATGATGTGCCCCATGCTCCATTCATTGAGCCTTCTGTATGATCTATCCTGAACACAGATTTGCGATAATACCAAACTCCACTTTAATTTATTAGAAATAATTAAGTAAGTCAGAATAAAATCAAATATAACAATTTATTATTATTCAGGTAAAGTTGTATCATGCCAATTACATAATGAAACAATTAGAAGCCAATTTAGAAAAGATAATGCAAATGTGAATCACATTGTAGCCGAGTGGCAACCCTGCTCCTGTACATAGTTTACTGTAGCTATATGGAAAATAGCCAAGTGTTCCACGCAGGAGACAAACAAATTCAACATAGTCACACATGTAACAGTTATCCTAATTTAACACAAGACACACAGTCTAAAATGCATAGCATCAACAACCTTTTACCTAAGTATTTCAAAGAACACTTACAGCAAAGTAATGTTTTTAAAGAATAAACTTAACTAGCCTATGTGCACATGTAGTAGCACAAACAACTATACAGTGTGTATACTCTATGGGCACAATGTGTTTAACACAATTACATTTTTGAATAAAAATTAAATGTATACCTGACTTCAGGAAGATACATAGTATGGAGTGCAGAGACTCGTCAGTTCTACTACTAGACTCCACTTTAATTTACTAGAAATAATTTCAGAGTAAGTCAGAATAAAATTTAATGTAACAGTTTATTATCAGTCAGGTAAATATGTATTATGCCAATTACATAGTCAATTCAAAGATATCAAATCAATACAAGACATCACATTCTCAAAGATGAGTCTACGAGTAAAAAGTGCATACCTCACCTTGGAAAATACATAGTATGGAGTGCAGAGACACACACCACACTACGGGCTTTCTGGCTACAGAATCACCAAGTAATGTTTAGCCACTTCGCTTAAATGCCCAGACCAAAACAAAGAAATCTTCAAATCAGTTGTAAAAGCATAAAATACCTTTTGGTTTGTTTAGGATCTCGTAACTCAAAAGGTCACCCACCTAGTTTTGGGGATGAAAACAAATGGTTATCAAAGATCTTTATTGGGGCATCTCCCACATCAGTAGAACAGGTTTTGTTTTCTTTATTCTTACCTGTTCTGTTGATGCGAGAGTGAAACCACCTTACCAGTAGCACCTGAAGTATTTATATTGACCACACATAAAACAGCTTGAAACAATAGGTTTGTGAAATTTGCATGACTGACTTATATTATATTGTCTTTTCATATGCTTTTCCTTTTGCTTTACCTTTAATTCATGCAAAAATGACTACTTTACCTACATATGCATACTTTCTTTGTCCTGTGAAACACAAAAGTGAAAATCCCCACTAGCTTTCATTACAAGAACAAAAGCAGTTGATATATTCTTTTCAGTATCTTCTTTTGTGTTCCACAGAAAAAAGAAAGTCATGCCGGTTTGGAACGACATGATGGTAAATAAATGAGGACAGAGCTTTCATTTTTTTGGGTGAACTAACCCTTTAGAGGTGGAAGTGTGTAATTTCTGTTCCACAAAAGGAATTTTGAAAATAATTATTGTTTTTCCAAACACTCCCAGCACCACTTCTGCGCTTTCCACTTTGCTTGTCTTCAAACGGATACATTCCCTGTAAATAGCTTATTATAGGTAGCGCTGACCAAAATGCACATCGTTGGTTAAGTCAGAAATATCAGACTGCTCAAACAAACAAAGCGCCACATAAGCACAGTGTTTACACTCTTTATGAATGGCTTACCTCTAATTGTCTCTGCTCATTAAACTGGCATAGGGGAAAAAACACACACTTCACCTTTAATCTTTTTGATTGGTTTTCCTTGTAACAACCAGTCCCACGGCCGCACATGTATACCCTTTCTCACTCACGTTTCTCTCTCACGTTTCTGTTTTCTCCTCAGGGATCGGACAGGGTGTCCCAGTGGTGGCTCTAATAGTGGAGGGGGGTCCTAATGTGATCTCTATCGTGCTTGAGTACCTGAGAGACACTCCTCCTGTGCCTGTGGTGGTGTGTGACGGCAGCGGTCGTGCCTCTGACATCCTGGCCTTTGGGCATAAGTACTCAGAGGAGGGCGGGTATGTGAGCTTTATCTCTCTCCACTGTAACAGTACGATAAGATATGAATTTTCATTTACATATAGATGAAGATTGAACCGTAGCACAGAATAGAGCACAACAGTAAACGCCCACTTTTTCAGCAGTTTTTTTTCTGCGTTCATTTTCTCCATAAGCACTTCTAAGACATGAACCAAACCAAACAGCTCTGAGATTAATCACAAAGCATTACAAAAAGGAATGTGGAATTGGAGATAAAGACATGATGTGCCTGTTGTTTTTTTATGTATTTAAATATTTTTTGAACTACTGAACTGATGAACTACTCATCCCATAAAACACTGCAAATTACGCAAAAATTGACATTTAAAAAAATATTTTTATGTTTTTTTTATAATATAGAACTATTGATTTATAGCCAATGATTATTATATATTTTAAAATATATAATTTTTCAGATTTCTGCAATTAATGTTGCTCAGTTTTTACATGTTAAAAATAATTAACACAATGTAGCAGATTATTTCACTTCCCCAATTCCTTTGTATGAATATTTTAATGATTAAAAATGTCAGTATTATTTGGTTATTAATTGCGATTAAATGAACCTAACCTAATTAATCACAATTAATCTCAGAAACCTGTATGAGTAATTAATTAACATTTATTAGTCGATTCACAGACCTAATTTTTACCATTTAATGCCAAGTCTTTAAATATACACAACATTTTTAGTTGATTCAATGCCCTAATGTTTATCATTTACTGCAGAACATTTAAATATGTACAAAATATATTTGGAAATATACAAAAAGACCAATTTATGACATCTGCAATACATCATGAGGTTACTGCTGAGCTATTTTGCCTCTGTTCTCATTTCAAGGATTTCCAAGGATGATTTCTCTTCAGGATTATGGGTAGTGTAGTTCTTTACAGAGTATTTAGATGTTAAACACAATAAAAAAAAATAAAAAAAGAGGTTTGATGTGAGCTGTGGTGGGTCTTTTTTGAAAGGGTCATATGTTATCATTAAAAAGCAGTTTGTCTATGGAGAAAATGAATGGGATTTTTTCTTTCCGGAACCCTACTGTTATGCTCTGTTGGAATATTTTCATTGCATAAATGATTTGCTGTGATATCCCAGTCTCATCTTTCTCTCTGACTACATGTTAGAATCATAAACGAATCGTTGAGAGACCAGTTATTAGTCACCATTCAGAAGACGTTTACGTACAGCCGGACGCAGGCCCAGCATCTCTTCATCATTCTGATGGAGTGTATGAAGAAGAAAGAACTGGTGAGTGTGTGCTGTGTGACTGTGAACGTCCCCCCCCCCCCCCCCCCCGATCTGACAGATTTAAAGACATTCCTCTAGAGCCTTGATAAAGCCAGGAGATTTTTCTGCTGCACATTCCTCTCCATGTCAGCGTGCCGTTATTCTATTGGACAGTCAGAGATGCGTGTAAAGTGGCCCCTTCAGCTCGGGGCTGATAAATGTCACTACCTCTGCAGCCCACATGAAGTACATTTCCTCCATGAAGTACATGCCCTGACACCATCTCTTCACATTGGCCTCTCACACACATACACTCTCTCTTAATCTCCCTGATGCACAGAAAGTAAAACTATTCTTACATACTACTGACATTATCTGCAAAAACTTGTCATCTTTTTGAATCCACTACTCTTCTGTTAAATTATTGACAAGACCATAATCTGTGTGATTTTTCAATTAGAGTGTACATTCCAGTTATCTCATCTAAAAGCTCTCAGTTCACATTTATCCTTCCCCTGTCAGCCAATACATCCAGAACGTCCTGAAATACCCCTAATAAAGAGTTTTAACAATCAACTTCTGTGTCGCCAGGAGAAACATTTCCTACTTTAATCTCAACATGCTTTCATATTTTTTTAACTCTATCTAGTAGAATCTGTCAAGTCTATGTAGTAGAGTCACGATTTGCATGCAAAATATTAATACTTGTCTTTGTATGTTAATGTAATTGAAATTAAATTTCAATGTTGTGTTTGTATATTCAGATATTGTTTTCAGTCATTAAATCATACATCCTCAAAGTGATTTTTGTGTTTGTTCTTGTATTACGAATGCTTTCGTTCTTCTTTTAGTCATTGTGGTGGTTTCACTCATTGTCTGTGCATGTGTACTTTTGTGTGTGTGCACACCATATGTTTTTTTAATAAATTCATTGTATAACTGTGTTTTCAGTGTTTATGCATGCGTTTCCACTGTGAGGTATGATCCGTAGCTGTAGATGTGTTAATTCTCATTATGAAGATGACCTTCTCAGACGCAGATATGAATCTTTGTACCCACACACCGTATGACTATTTACTTAAGCTTGTGTATTTATATGCTGCATTGGCTTAAATGCAATTGTGTTCATATTCAAACTTTTTTGTTGAAGGTGAGAGCTTGGTTTGAGGACAGCACATTGGCTTTAGTTTATATGCCACCCACTTGAGTATGTTTTATCGATGACTCAAAAGTGAGATCACAAAGCCTTCGAGACACAACTAAACCTGAAAGGGAAGCAAATTAAAAAAGTTACTTAAAAAAGCTAATTTGTCTCAGCACAGTTTGAAGATTTAGCATTAAACCAGTGTGTACAAGCGCAAAATGCTGGGGCAGTACCCTCTAAAAAGGTACTATTATGTACACTTTATGTAACATGACATTTTAAAGTACTCAAGTACATTTAAAATAGTAATGTATTCCTTTGAGGTACTAATATGTACCATTTGAGGGTAAATAAGGTGTAAGATGTACCTTTTAGCTTTTGCACTTAGGGTACTGCCCCAGTGACAGCTTTGTACCTTTTTTTCTTCATCATAATCTGATACTGACTCGTACAAACATGTTCGCTTATGCCCAGTGGGGTGTCTGATTGTTGGCAGATGAGTGCAGCATGTGTGTTTGGGACCTATAGACCTTTAGTCCACAGCACTCATCTTGTATTCATCATACATGCACACAGTTGAGCTCAGCGCTTGATCTCCTCTTTTGCTCTCTTACCGCTTGACTTTCCACTAAGGACAAGCCAATGGGAGAATTTCCATGCTTGATGATTGGAACAAATGCTTACAATTTACAATTGTGATTAGAAAACATGAGTGAATGCATGTTAGAAGTGCCTTTGACAGTCTTTGAAGACATTTTTCAGAGTAATTATCGTATCTTAGCAGTTTAATATGAAGACATTTGCATAAAAAATTTAGTGTATGAATATATAAAACAGCATCAGAGTACCCGAGTTTTGTTGCTGTATTCATATAGTGTACTATTATACTATTTCTGGAATGTATAGTATGTTTACTGTGCACAGTACATATGTTTTCTGTATGGAGAAAGTACTTAATAGATTTGGCAAAATGTGCATTATACAGCAGCTTACAGTTTGGAATAATGTGTCCCATAATGCAATTCGCCTGACTTGATTTTACATTTCGAGTTTGATGGATAAACTGGATCTTAGTGTTAACCTCACTTTTTTAACTCGTTAATGTATCTTATAGACAAATGATTGACAAAATTTGATGAGAAATGCAAAATATTTTTTTTCCCCAAAATGATAATTGGTATGCCACTTGCTGAATTAAACATGTAACATAATGTCACAAGGACATGTGGCAATAATGTAGCTTATTGTTGCATAGTGTGTTTATATATGGAATACTAGATACTTGCTGAGTACTGCAGATATTATATATATATTAAGTATGCAGAATACAGTATTTACTCTGCAGTACTCAGCAAGTAGCTAGTATTGCATTTCACTGCAGCAATGCTATTTGAATAAACACATTTGATTGGATAATGTAATCCAAAGTGCATCTAAAATAAAACCTGAATAGCTCTACAGAACAATGTTTGCTTGCTTTGGTCCGGTTATGGACAGAAGTCTGCTAACAGACAAATACAGAGGACTTTAGAACTCACTGCTGAGATTTGCGAAGAAATTCTCTGATGTATTTAGCAGTGCAGAGATTTATTGAACTTAATCAATGGATTGTGTAAGAATGCCTAACAGGGCGGTTTTTGGCCCCCGAGCTGCTAGTTGATAAGCCGTCATGCTGGTCATGACACAAGCTTAAGGGCTATTGCTGATGCCACCATGCATACATTCATGCGTATATATTGTATTCAGATGCAAATGTGCAAAATATGCCTTGAAGAACATATACACTGATAAAAATTTCATTCATGTGCAGTATAATGTTTGCATTCTCAAGTTGAGGAGATGCTCTATAATTTTATGAATGTTTCATACCATAAATTTTAGGAGATATTATGATACTATATGTTTGCATCTAAAACATTAGACCTTTAAAAATAAATAAATATTTGCTCACCCTCTTGTCATACCAAACTATGTACCATACTTTTTCATCAGTATTTAAATATAATTAGCAAAACCCGAAACCTGGTCATTTGGTTCCTGATTACCAAAACAAACAAAAATATGAGGTAAGAAAAAGAAAAAGAAAAAAGTGCTGAGATATGAGAATAAGCAAATAATGCTTCCACTCAGACAAGCTTGTTCTGTGGTGAATCACGATTGGGATAATGTGTTCTGTAGGGAGGTGTCTTTATTCAGCTCTGTTCCTTTGAAGCACCGGAGCAGATGTTTAACCTGAACTTGACAGGACAGGCTTCCAGAACCTCCAGCCTCTCAGTGCATGACCTGACTACACCTCTCCAGATTTAGAGGGGGCAGCAGCAAACTACAACTAATTACAACTATATTAGATAAGATTTGGTTCCTTTTAGGGATTCAGTATTTCTGTTTAATTGGCACTTGACACATAAAAGAAGCATTATGTCAGTGTTTTGCTCTTCTCTGCAGTAGGCATTCCATCTTAATCACTTTCCTACTGTGGAGGTCTTTGTTCCTGCAACCAAGGGAGGGATGGTTCAGTTAATCCGACTGACAGCCTTTCTGTCTATTGATTGCTCTCATTCTGTTTTCCTTGAGCATCTTCCTTGCGTTTTTTGACCAAAGCAATTGCCTCTTCTAGGAAACATAATTTTAGCTCTTGCTGAGGTGTGTAAAAATGTTTTTCAATGTCAAAATATGTTCTCCCATCCCAGCCTAATATGTAAGGGTCTTTTATTACTCAGAAATGGTTTAATTTGTCAAAAGGATTAGATAATCACTCACTAAATAAATAAGTACGTGGAAATGAGACATTGATTTGAATAATTTCTTTTCCTTGATAAAATGTTAATGGGAATACTTTTTGTGCATAAAGGAAACTAAAATAACAACTTTATTCACCAATTCTCCTCTTCCCTGCCAGTCTCTGCCGCCATTCACTAGAGTACCATGACGCAAAAGTATTCTCGTTGCTTCATAAAATTACGGTTGACACATGGACTTTTTTAATGATGTCCTTACTGCGTTTCTGGGCCTTGAACGTGGTAGTTCCCTCGCTGTCTATGCAGGGTCAGAAAGCTCTCGGATTTCATAAAAATCTTAATTTATGTTCCGAAGATGAACGAAGGTCTTACAGGTTTGGAACAGCATGAGGGTGAGTAGGGGAGAGCGGGGTGATTTGAGCCTGTGGGGAAGTTGAGCCACCCCTTCTTAAACAACATTGGTGCTGTGACCTCAAATATATGAAGAGTTATCAATTTTACTCACCCTGTGATGGAGAGAGGCCCATGGAATAATTGGTAACTATACATTTAAGTTCAAAAATCAATCTTTTGCTGTTCAAAGTGATTTTTTTATGTTCAAGGACTCGTGCATCTTGTTACATTTGTGACCCTGGTCCACAGAACCAGTCATATGGGTCAATTTTTCGAAATTGAGATTTATAAATCATATGAAAGCTGAATAAATAAGCATTCCATTGATGTATGGTTTGTTAGGATAGGACAATATTTGGTCGAGATACAGCTATTTGAAAATCTGGAATCTGAGGGTGCAAAAAAATCTAAATATTGAGAAAATCGCCTTTAAAGATGTCCAAATAAAGTTCTTAGCAATGCATAGTACTAATCAAAAATTAAGTTTTAATATATTTACAGTAGGAAATGTACAAAATATCTTAATGGAACATGATCTTTAATTAATATCCTAATGATTTTTGGCATAAAAGAAAAATCAATCATTTTGACCCATACAATGTGTTTTTGGCTATTGTTACAAATATACCCCAGCGACTTACGGCTGGTTTTGTGGTCCTGGTGGACTGGTTTGTGGGGGGTGCGTGACTGTGTACACACACACACACTGTATGTGAGCTGTAAGGTCTTATATAGACAGGTGTGTGGCTTTCCTAATCAAGTCCAATCAGTATAATCAAACACAGCTGGATTCAAATGAAGGTGTAGAACCATCTCAAGGATGATCAGAAGAAATGGACAGCACCTGAGTTAAATATATGAGTGTCACAGCAATAGAAAAGAATGTGTAAAGAATACTTAGGACCATGTGATATTTCAGTTTTTCTTTTTTAATAAATCTGCAAAAATGTCAACAATTCTGTGTTTTTCTGTCAATATGGGGTGCTGTGTGTACATTAATGAGGAAAAAAAAATAACTTAAATGATTTTAGCAAATGGCTGCAATATAACAAAGAGTGAAAAATTTAAGGGGGTCTGAATACTTTCCGTACCCACTGTAATATGCACGAAAATGCGTATTTTTCTATTAAAGACAGCTTATAGATTTAATATGGGCTGCTTGAAAAACTTGTTGCGTCTTTCCCAAAAAGACTCATGGCTGTATTCGATCAAAAGGGTGCTTCTACTAAATACTGAGCAAAGGGTCTGAATATTTAGGACCATGTGATATTTCAGTTTTTCTTTTTTAATAAATCTGCAAAAATGTCAACAATTCTGTGTTTTTCTGTCAATATGGGGTGCTGTGTGTACATTAATGAGGAAAAAAAAATAACTTAAATGATTTTAGCAAATGGCTGCAATATAACAAAGAGTGAAAAATTTAAGGGGGTCTGAATACTTTCCGTACCCACTGTAATATGCACGAAAATGCGTATTTTTCTATTAAAGACAGCTTATAGATTTAATATGGGCTGCTTTTGGTGCTTGACACCTTTTTATTGGTCATTTTGTGTTTCAAGAAAAAGGTCCAAGGTTAAGATTTATGCTATTAGTTACTTAAATATAAAATGTTTGTCTTTATTTAACAACATTACAATAGTGAAAGACGACTTCCCTTACTGATCATGTCTCTTGCGCGGCGGGATGTTGGACTCATGAAAAATAATCACGTTGTTTGTATTCACCAAAACTGATTTACTGAAGTGAAAACACGGACGGAATTGGCATTTGTGCAAGCGCCGCTTCCTGTGAGGCGGGAGCGACGAGCCGGCAGAGGATTGCACAGCCTTCCTCGAACAGTTATGTTCAGGGCCGCATTAAGACCTTAATGGGCCCCGGGGCTATGACTTACTGCAGGGCCCCCCGTCACAATAATGATATAGCTTAACATAGGATTTTTATCCAATCAAAGTTTCATAATTCTTGTTACCAATTCCAATATCCCAAAAAAAAAATACTAGCCTATGTAAAAACAAACTTACTGAAGACAAGTAAACAGTCATGAATTACAATAGAACAAAGAAATTGACCTACAAACACTTAAAGCACTGAATAAGAAATATATTGTATAAAATAAATAGACTAGAAATAGACTGAATAGTCTTCACTGTATAAATTCAATATACATTATTTTACAAATATAAATGAATTTTACAGTGATTTTCTTTCTAATGTTTAATTTACATTATTGACACAAATGGCAAGAGCAGCTATATTAGGCTGCTTTGGAGGAATAGTTCACCCAAAAATTAAAGTTATATTGTTGTTGTTCTAAACCTGAATGAGTTTCATTCTGCTGTTGAATGCAAACGTATGTATTTGGAACAATAGCCTACTGGTAACCAAACAGTGTCTGTGCCCCCATATGACATCCATAGTATGGAGAGAGAGAGAAAAAACACTATTGGAGTCAACAGGGACCAGAAACTTTCTGGTGGTTACGAATATTCTTCAAAATATCTTCTTTTATGTTGAGGAGAACAACGAAATTCATACAGGTTCAGAACAACTTGAAACTGAGTAAATTATGACAGTATTTACATTTTTGGGTGATTATCCCTTTAAAATCTCATATAATGCCAGGATCGCATAATAGCCAACTAGTGCACATGCTTTATCTTTAACTATTGACGTTCATTTAAGACGCAAATAACTGTGTTGACGAGGAGACAGGCATTTTGACACATAGCTATGAGTATTCGACCGTTTAAACACAAGGCGCGAAAAATAACTTGGTTTAGTCAGGCGCTGTACGAGCAAGTATCAGAAACCGTCTTAACGCGCGCATTTGCCACAATGAATTCTGTCACACTGCTTAATGTCCCTGAACAGTTAAATTAGTTTTTAAACCAAAATGCTTAAAATGTGTTTAAATGAAAAGCTTACATCGTGACGCGCAAAATAAATTTCTCAACCCATAAGCGAATATACTAGCCCTATAGAGTTTGTTCAAACAAAAAAAGCACTATAGGTACATATATAAAGTTAATAATCAAACTAACCTAAAATCTGTGGGGATGATGACGCTGTGTTTTTATCTGCTCCATGTGTCCGGTCCATTTGCGGTTCCACAACTCCCATTAACTATTGACGTTCATTTAAGACGCAAATAACTGTGTTGACGAGGAGACAGGCATTTTGACACATAGCTATGAGTATTCGACCGTTTAAACACAAGGCGCGAAAAATAACTTGGTTTAGTCAGGCGCTGTACGAGCAAGTATCAGAAACCGTCTTAACGCGCGCATTTGCCAAAATGAATTCTGTCACACTGCTTAATGTCCCTGAACAGTTAAATTAGTTTTTAAACCAAAATGCTTAAAATGTGTTTAAATGAAAAGCTTACATCGTGACGCGCAAAATAAATTTCTCAACCCATAAGCGAATATACTAGCCCTATAGAGTTTGTTCAAACAAAAAAAGCACTATAGGTACATATATAAAGTTAATAATCAAACTAACCTAAAATCTGTGGGGATGATGACGCTGTGTTTTTATCTGCTCCATGTGTCCGGTCCATTTGCGGTTCCACAACTCCCACTCCATCATCAGCTTTAGTAAAATAAACTAGCTGTGGATTTTAGTGACTAACTCATGCTTCAGCCCCGCCTAGCCGAATGGTTAATGTGGCCCTGGTTATGTTCACGATTTCTGATTTACTTAATGTATACTGCGTGAGGGGGGCTGTGATTGGATGATGACAGGTATCAGTGATCATTCTCAAGTGATCAGCAACGCTGCTGTTGTATCAGTCAGTGGTTAGATCAGCGTAGCAGTCAAAAAACGGGACAAGGGAAGTCACGTACGGGACAAATCAATTAGGCCCAAACTACGGGACGTCCCGGCTAATACAGGATGGTTGGCAACCCTACACCCCGTTCTCCCTAATTCATGACAGAATTTTCATTTTTGGGTGAACTATCCCTTTAAGTGTGATGCCACAGTAGGGAATATCAAACCGCTGAGTGGAACGATTGACCAATCAGAACCAAGTATTCCAGAGGACCGGGCAATAATCAGCTGCAAGTAAGCCTTTCATTGGTTTCCTTTTCTGTTTGGTTTTAGCATCCCATGGCAATAACCAATAATGTGAATCGGGGGCGGGACTTATGACCCATGAAGGGAGCGTTAGAGGAAACTTGCTTGGCAACAGTCATTATTTTTCACAGTTTGAAAGGAAATGGAGTGATGTTTCATGGGCTGACATATTGCTCAGCTGATGTTGATGGATGGAAAGATGGAGTCACATTCAGCCACATGTCGAATGGGTCAGTGACTATATGGTTGGTTAGATCAGCGTAGCAGTCAAAAAACGGGACAAGGGAAGTCACGTACGGGACAAATCAATTAGGCCCAAACTACGGGACGTCCCGGCTAATACAGGATGGTTGGCAACCCTACACCCCGTTCTCCCTAATTCATGACAGAATTTTCATTTTTGGGTGAACTATCCCTTTAAGTGTGATGCCACAGTAGGGAATATCAAACCGCTGAGTGGAACGATTGACCAATCAGAACCAAGTATTCCAGAGGACCGGGCAATAATCAGCTGCAAGTAAGCCTTTCATTGGTTTCCTTTTCTGTTTGGTTTTAGCATCCCATGGCAATAACCAATAATCATCATCAGGGGCGGGACTTATGACCCATGAAGGGAGCGTTAGAGGAAACTTGCTTGGCAACAGTCATTATTTTTCACAGTTTGAAAGGAAATGGAGTGATGTTTCATGGGCTGACATATTGCTCAGCTGATGTTGATGGATGGAAAGATGGAGTCACATTCAGCCACATGTCGAATGGGTCAGTGACTATATGGATGTACAAGTGGATGGACAGCTGACAGACAGAGGAGACACAAACCCCTGGTAGATGTGAGGAACAGAGTAGAGCACTGCAGTAGAATCTAAGATGATGTGAAAGCGCTGGGCTGGTGGAGTGGAGGGAGAGTGAGGAAGGAAATTTCACCCGATAAATGAAGATGAATGGTTGCTAATGTGCCTGGGTCACTGATGCATGAAGCAATCCACTGTACAGCGAGAACAGCATTTGCCAGCTCTCCAGTGAGCGTTAGATACAGACTTAGCCTACTGTACACACCATCTTGACTTTAGCATTCAAATTCACCGCTTCGATCAAGTTTACACAGATGAATCATAATTCAATTTGATTTGAATTAAAAACTATTCCTTGCAGATGTTTTGACTGATATGGTTTAGTTAAGTCTTGAACTGTGCCCTGAACATTTCCAGGAAGGTTTGGCACCACATGGGAAAAGACTCCCTTTTTTGTGCTTTTATTTGTGCCCCTAATAACAGCTCTCTAATCTCTGTAAATTTAAATATAGTGTATAACAGAATCTCTCCTTAGCTTTTTTCCATAAGCTCCTGCTGGCCATAATTTCATACCTCTCAATGTAGAGATAACCTTTAACAGCAGGAAGACAAGCCTGTGAGATGGATGGCTATTTTCACTACTCACTGCAGGGGGGGGGGTTCTGACTGAGGCGATTTGACATAACAGACACTTATGCAGCAGGTCAGTATGCTCTCTTTGACGAACCTAGAGGCTGGTAAGGAATAAGGATGGGGAGTTGCAGACCTGACTCTCTTAAAGGAATATTCTGGAACATAATATAGATCTATAGACAGAATGTTGTTGTTGATACCACAGAAAATACTTTCAACTCAAGGAAAAACGTGTACATAGATAAAATCACTGAATAATTTATATAAGACCCACACAGTTCTGTTTTAAAACCTCCATTTGACAAGAACATATTAAGCTGTACAGTAAGTGCCATTAACGCATTTGCCTTAGTGTTTGCAAACTGAGGGACATGTTGATATTATTTTCTTTGGTAATGTGATTATGTGACATTGCTGCCAATAAATGTAATGTCAATAAGTATAGTTGTATTAAAAACAATATTCTTTTCATATTCCTTAAAGTGAATGAATCATTTTCATTCTTCTTCAGTTGAAAGTTTTCGTTAACCCCCACCTTAAAATATTTCTGAACCAGTCCAACCTTAGCAAATGTTGCATGCATACACACACACACACACACACATTCCAAATCTTAAAAAAAAAAAAGTCTCATTCCCATGCTGAACACTGTTTTAAGAAAGGAATATACTATTTGCAGTTGATGCTAGTTGCCTAAATCTGAATGAATCATTTTCATTCTTCTTCAGTTGAAAGTTTTCGTTAACCCCCACCTTAAAATATTTCTGAACCAGTCCAACCTTAGCAAATGTTGCATGCATACACACACACACACACACACATTCCAAATCTTAAAAAAAAAAAAAGTCTCATTCCCATGCTGAACACTGTTTTAAGAAAGGAATATACTATTTGCAGTTGATGCTAGTTGCCTAAATCAGAGCCAGTCTGAAGATTTTGGGCATATTTGGCAGAAAATATTTTAAGCACAGACTTTTTTTTTAGCATCAGACTATCAAAGGTAAGTTGCTATCAAAGTAATAATTTTTTAGCACATTTCATGGCAGTGGAGAAAAAAGAAACACAGTTCCTTCAGGAAAGGACACATGTAGTAGAGCAGAATTGACAGTTCCTCGCTTTAGTGAATGATGGCCAGTTTTTCTGTTGTCGTTTACAAAGTCTGCAAGTGTATGGTGCCTAGTGTCTGAAAATCTGTTCAGATTTTAAAAGAAGTGTATTCTAGCTTGAACTTAACGTTGTTTCATTTACGCATTGACTTAGATCACTGTGAATATTTTTGAAAAGGACATATCTGAGAATTTCATCACTAATTGAGGTTTACATCAGACAAAGCTTTTCAGTTGATTGTGAGAAGCGTTAGCATCCATTTTAATCACATATTGTGTCATTTAACAAATGATAAAAATGCTCTGCAGTTTCACAGTTCATTCCAGCCCATGTAAGAGCAATATCCAATCAATATTTATTGTGTTATGGGCACATTTTACTGAAATTTACACTGTGGTTGGCAGAGCTTTCCGACAACGTGACATGATCGACTGCGAATGTATGCAAATCAGCAGTGATGCGACATGGTGACTACCAATGGGATTAAAGATGCCATCCACTGCCTCTTACAGTTGTCATTGTGAACACCCCATTAGGATGTTGAGGTGCCATTGTGTTTTCAACAAAGAAGAGGCGTTCAGAGCCAATGACAATTTGTTGGTGATGCGAACACCCATTAAACTAAGGCTGCCTGTTATCTCCATTGTTGATGTGTTGCGAGTAATGAACTGCTCGGGACCATCTGAAGTAAACAATCATCTCTTTTTTTTCTAGCATTAATAGAGAGGTTGTTGTTCTAGTACCAGGTTGCAAGCTTTCTCACCTCTTCCCTAGGCTGACTCGCCATTAATGATGCTAATGAGCCCCTCAACAGGGGCGTTGTATGCAGACTTAATGATTGCTGGTATATGGTATTACGAATGATTGTGGATCTTTACCGCCTCAAGGCTGTTGCTCCTGAGGTCTAGGAGGACAGAGTTATTTGCTTAGTCTAACTGCAGCAAGTTTGTTAGGGTCTGGGGAAAGACTGTGATCAATGCCGAGATGAAGTAAATATCAGCAGTTTGACTTATGAGATTCTGTTGTCTAGGTAACAAAGTGCAATAAGGATGACAAATGCAATGCCATCATCCATGAAGCAGTTGTGCCTGCAGGTGTGTGCTTGGAGGTCCATTATGGAAAGGGAGTCTTAATGTTTGCGGTGCCCATGCAGTCTCTTAAAACACTAGAATCACACAGTAACTGGATTAAATGCAGTGGGGCAAAAGTCATTTTGGCACTCAGATGATGGAGGTTGATTTGAAGCATGTGGACATGACAGCCTGGCCAAGGTGCATTTCAAGCTCTCTCTGATGTCTGCAAAATAAAATAAGATTACATTTTCTTTCAAATATTGCTTAATATTAGTAGAGGCATAACCTGTGTTAAAACGATTCAGTAGCGAATGGGTGCTTTAGTTGTTAAAACGTCCTCTGAGGCATATGGACATTATTTAAATATCCTTTATTGACCTGTTCTATTCAGCTACTACAGGCTCATATAGCACAGACATGTCCCATAGGTCAGCTGTGTACTCAATATGGATATTAAATTTTGAAAAGAGCTAACAGTGTCTGATTCTCACTCCTGCTGAGTTTGAGTATTGTGTGTTGAATGTAAAAGCATAGTTCATCCAAAGCAGTAAATTCTGTCATGATTTATTGAACCTCATGTCATTTCAAACCTTCTTTTTATCTTGATTTTTGATTTTAAATCCACAAAATAGAGGTCAGTGGGGTCCAGTGTTGCTTTGGAACAGTTATAAAACTGTTGAAACATTTATCAGGATATTTCATTTTGTGTTCCACAGGAGAAAGAATGTCATACAGGTTTGGATAGACATGATAGTGGGTACACATCGTTATTTACTCACTATCAAGTTGTTCCAGGCCTGTATGAATTTTTTTCACACAGGCTGGTCCCCACTGATTTCTATAGTATTTGTTTCTATACTATGGAAGTCAATGGGGACCATCAAATGTTTGGTTACCAACGTTGTTCAAAATATCTTCTATGTTCAGCAGATATTCATTGAGGTTTGGAACGACTTGAGGGGGAGTAAATGATGACAGAATGTATTAATTTTTTTATTGATTTTATTTTGTTTATTTTATTTGTATTTATGTATTTATTAATTTGCTGAACTAAGGTTGATTGTTTGGAGTTTATACACATGCAAAATGAAACTGTATTTCATTTATTATAAAAAGTATTAATATTATTATAAATAATAAAAGAAAATCAATACATTGATATCATAATATTTGTTCTCTCATAGGATAAACAATAGGGGTTAAATCGGCATACTGTATAGGGACATACGTATTTTAAAGGTCAATATCTCTCATGCCTCAAACACACACACACACACACACACACACAGAGAGAGAGTTGGGTCACCTCACCTCAATAGTCACAGGGTCATCAATAACTGTCACTTCAGTAATTGTCCATCGCCATACTCTTTGTAAAGGAGATAAAGTGCTTGTTCGATATGATTACATTCCATTTATTCTCCAAATTCAACAGCAAAAAGATGTCATAGGGCACACAGAAACTCACCACATAAGACCTAAGCATAGAACCATTACGTTATGCATCATTTCTGAACTATAAGACATTTTGAAGGATTTTATGTTCCATTATTTAAGCTCGCTGAAGTGCTCCAATTCTTTATTCCACCTCCACCTCTCAAGCTCGCGCACTCACCCTAAATGTGCCATAATTTCATGGTGGCTTGAGGGGATGAAAATGAAAACATCATTGACATTAGGCTGAACCAATCCTCCCACTTCCACACATAAGTTCATTAGTCCATACCAGACACAGATGGAAAATGGCTACTGAAAGAAAAGTGGATTGTTCAAATGACAGGCGAAGATTAATGGAATTCAGAATACACACGTTGCATGGTGCTGCAAGGTGCCCTTCATATGCAACGTTGCAGTGATTACGGAACTGCAATTACAGTTATGTCGGTGCTTGCAGCGCATTTCCGTAAATCCCTCTAGCTCTATTCTTGTCATTTCTCTTTGCTATTGCCAAGACGCAAAGCAGTTATCACTATGATTGGATTTGCCTTTATCATGCTATCATACTCAAACAGTTGTGATGTTCATGTGATGCCAGCAATAATGCAATATCTCCCTTCCTCAGATAACAGTATTTCGGATGGGATCAGAGGGACACCAGGACATTGATCTGGCCATTCTAACAGCTCTTCTGAAAGGTATTTGTACATTTGTGGATACTCATATGTATCTAAGAGGTCTGCAGTGGTACAGCAGGGGATTCACTCATATATAATTTAATTTTAATCAGATTAATAAACAAACAAATTAAAATGCAGTATCATTTTCAACCAAAGCTACAATTCATGAAGTTTAGATAAATGTTCTATTGTCTCCCCTATATTCTTTCAAGTACATAACTACACTGATATTGATATTGAATAAAAAAATGAAAATATGATGTCAGTTTAATGTTGTCTTTATTTTTGTTTTTTTTTTATCATTTTATTTATGATTTTTTTTTATATAAATAAATTGAAATAATTGTTGTAGAATGTTTACAGTATATAACAGGGTGCCTGCTCTATCTCTCTATCCAACATGTGATCAATGGCCTGAAAATGTTTGAAGACCCCTGGTTTAAGTAGTGGTTCCTGGTTGTAAAATAATGATGAGGGCTCTCTCGAACATCTCAAACAGTTTCCAAGTCATGAGTTTCCTCCAGGTTCTGTCTTTCAAAACATACCTAAAACTATGAGTACCATTCCCCATCTTACTGCATCTCTGGAGAGACCTAAAAATGGCTGTCCACTAACGTTTACCATCCAACCTGACAGACCTGGAGAGGATCTGCAAGGAGGAATGGCAGAGGCTCCCCAAATCCAGGTGTGAAAAACTTGTTGCCTCTTTCCCAAAAAGACTCATGGCTGTATTAGATCAAAAGGGTGCTTCTACTAAATACTGAGCAAAGGGTCTGAATACTTAGGACCATGTGATATTTCAGTTTTTCTTTTTTAATAAATTTGCAAAAATGTCAACAATTCTGTGTTTTTCTGTCAATATGGGGTGCTGTGTGTACATTAATGAGGAAAAAAAATTAACTTAAATGATTTTAGCAAATGGCTGCAATATAACAAAGAGTGAAAAATCTAAGGGGGTCTGAATACTTTCCGTACCCACTGTATCTCCCATAAGTCGAATGCATCCCAGAACAGAGATTTTTCTGATCACACACTAACTTCCATTTTACCACCCACCAACTTTTTAGTGCCTGCATTTGTCAGGTTAACATTACATTTAACACTGAAAGGAGTGAGTAAAGTGCAAGCTCTACTGGCTATGCTTCTAAAGACCCACTATCCCATATCAAAAGATGGGATTCCAGTGAAGCCTTTGCTTCAAGAGCTCCATGTGTTGCTCTGAAAGCCAGCTGCATGGCTCTTGCATAATTCATATTACTGTGCAGCGCATCTAAAGAAAGATTTACTCATGCAGTTCCCAGCTCTCTTCTTTTCCCTTAATGAATGTATAAGGGATGTATATAATTTGGTATATAGTCAAAGAACAAAAAATATGTTGCATTTTTGAGTTTTCACAAGCAGTTAACTCCACTGAAGTCAGTGACAGTTTCCGTGTTCTGAAGGAGAACCCCATTATATGTTAACCTAATGAATATTACATATTTTATATATATATATTATTTTATTTTATTTTTTTCTCAGTGTTTTCAAGTTTTCTTTAAGATTCCAATTTAGGCCATAGTTACATCACTAACGCTTACATGTTTTTTAAAATGCTTGTTATCTTAAATGTCTCTATAGCAAGCTAAGTGAATCATTTGTTTGCTGATTTAGAGAGTGTATGATGTGCTAATGACTGAAAACATGCAATTTTATATCACGCTTTTATCAGTAGTTCTGTCTTAGCCATGCAAAAGGGGTTACACATTTTTTTCATTGAACACACTTGTGAATGTCTGAACAAATACAGAAAGTGTCAGGATTTATTATGATGTAGTGTGAAATTAAAGCGAGAACATAAAGCTAACCTCTGCTGGAGTTAAAGCAACAAAAAAACAGCAATTAAAGCTCATCTTCAGAGACTTAATTATACATAATTATGTGACTCTGCTGATACAGCGCCTTACCGTTGCTGAGGACTTGTTTCATCTGGCATCAATACAGTAACTCAATACATCATGAACTACAATAGCACTAGGTGCCCCACATGGCCATTTCCAAGTATTACAGACCTCCATGTCCCATAAATGGAGTCGGTCAGGATATTTTCGAGCACTTAACTGAGATTATGCAAATATGGTTTAATACATGGCGACACCTAAACAAGCCACAGAGGTGTCTATTTAATAGACTGTGTATGGAAAGATTACCCTCATAAAAGTAAATGTAGAAACACCAGACCAGAATAAGTAAAGAAAAATGTCCTTCTGCTCAGGGGGAAGGTTTATTAGCACGAAGCAGGAGCGGAGCAAAGTGCCAGAGACACTGCAGAGTCCTTTCCTCTGTGATTTATCTCTAGAATTAGCTTTTTAAACAGGCATAACGCTATGCATTGTAATGATGTGAGAGCCAGGGATTCCTTAGAATTATCCACTGTGCGAAGCACTTGTAAATCAATGGGAGTTGAGGGTGTTTAAACATGCCAATGATTTTAAAGACATCAGACTGTAAAATTAGTAATGTTTAATAGGCATTTAGCTACACACTGCATCCATCATTGTATATGTTCTCGTTAACATATTCCCCAGGGCTTTTTAAGATGATTTTGTTAAAGCAAGTGAACTAACCTTAATTATGTGCCCTTTTGCTTGGCTGTCCAGGGGCCAATGCATCAGCTCCAGATCAACTGAGCCTGGCTTTGGCCTGGAACAGAGTTGACATCGCTCGAAGCCAGATCTTCATTTATGGACAGCAGTGGCCTGTAGGCACTATCCACTCACTCCACCTCTGTAATTCATTTAGATATAGATACAGAGATGCTTTATTGATTGCAGAGGGGACGAGAAGCACTTCTGTGCAACTCTGACTCTAATTAAACATGGTAGATGCTAATGATGTCAGGCTGCATTTCAACCAGATTAAAATTCATGAAATCGATTCATTGCCGTGTACCTGTATGTCTGTTTTATTGTGTGCTGGTAGTGTGTCTTCTGGACCTGTAAGCTTTGTTTATGTGTGGTTAGGTGGGCTCTCTAGAACAGTCAATGCTGGATGCACTGGTGTTGGACAGAGTGGACTTTGTGAAGCTGTTGATTGAGAATGGAGTGAGCATGCACCGCTTCCTGACACTGTCCAGACTTGAAGAGCTCTATAATACGGTAATGTAGCTATGTCAGATTTAAATGAGATTTTGAATCCTGGTTTTTCAATGTGGTCTCAGACTTTTGGGTCTCACTGTACTGTATGTCTGTTTCCCCATACTTACACTACCGTTCTACGGGGAAGTCGTGGCCTAATGGTAAGAGAGTCGGACTCATAACCCAAAAGGTTGTGGGTTTGAGTCTCGTACCGGCAGGGATTGTAGGTGGGGGGAGTGAATGTACAGCGCTCTCTCCCACCTTCAATACCACGACTGAGGGGCCCTTGAGCAAGGCACCGAGCCCCCAACTGCTCCCCGGGCGCCGCAGCATAAATGGCTGCCCACTGCTTCGGGTGTGTGTTCACTGTGTGTATGTTCACTGCTGTGTGTGTGTGCACTTTGGATGGGTTAAATGCAGAGCACTAATTGTCACATGTCACTTCACTTTACTAGAAAAAGAAGAAAACAATTATTGATCAAAGAATTCTGAAAATCCACATTCAGAGAACTATGTGTTTTCTTTGACAATTTTTTTGTCAATCCCACAATATGCTACATGAGGTACATTTTTAATTAACTAGTTTTAAGACCAAAAATATGGCTTGTAACATTAAATTACTTGGAGAGTAAAATTTAAAGGTGATATCAGGTCGATTTAGCTTATAAAAGGATAGTTGACCCAGAAATTAAATTTGTGGCATCATTACCTCACCCTCATGTTTTTGGGTGCACAATCCCTTTGAGGGAACAACCACACATGTTCTTGTTTGTTTTTAAATTATTATTTGTGGTTTGATGTAATTGATTGTTAAAGGTTATATTTGTTTCTGTTTGTCTCAAATAGAGGCATGGTCCATCCAATACCTTGTACCACCTTGTCAGAGATGTGAAAAAGGTAAGACTTCACTGTGCATGCAGCTGAGTGTGTGTGTGTGTGTGTGTGTGTGTGTGTGTGTGTGTGTGTGTGTATGCATGTGTGTGAGTGGATTTCAGAGTGTGAGTGAAAGTGGTAGATTAGTCTTAGATTTCTGTTGCATATATAGCAAAGGTGTCTTTCCTGCTTCTTAGCCTGACAGAGAGATTTGGCCAATTAGTGGCTTTTTTCTGTCTGTGTCTTCTCCTACTTGTTTCAGTGATTTTCAAACTATAAAACAGTCAGAACAATGGGTTTGTTGCTTCTCAGGTCACTTGTGTATAGTTCTTTTTTCTTAATTACTATTCCTAAGTGCATTTTCAAGACATAATGGGGCACATGGTTGCCTTCTTTTTGCACTCTAGGGATTTTCGCAGTCTTCTTGTAGTGACATTTGTGTATAAACTGCCATTTCTACTTTTAAAAGACTCAATGCAGATACACCGTGAGGTGCAATTTGAATGCACAAACCTTCTCTGTGTCCCTGGAGATTAACATGATGTTAAAATGGATGTCACATCAACTTACTCTAGTACAAATGTCTTGCACAAATGAAATGCAGCATCACCTGTGATTCCGATCAGCCAGTTGAAGCATTTTATGGCATTTGCTGAGGTAGAAGTAATTAACCCAGCTTAGAGGATCCATGGTGGCTCTGCGTTGGTAATTACAGAACCAGAGCAGAGTCTAGTTATCATAGTGTGAAGGCAGGATGTGGGATGTAATTTTGCTAAAAGGGATTTGGCCGAATCATTAAAGTCGAATCATTAAATTAGCAACTGAGGCATCGTTCCTTATCACTTCCCCCTGCTCTTTCTTTGTCCTGCCCATTATTGGATCCATTCTCTCATTTTCACTCACTTTCTCTTTCCTACGGACTGACTCTCTATTGTTTTTGTTTTTGTAGAGAGGCTCATTGTTTTCACGGTCAGTTCAATATAGGCAAGGCAAGGCAAGTTTATTTATATAGCACATTTCATACACAATGGTAATTCAAAGTGCTTTACATAAAAGAAAAGAAAATAATAATTTTAAGAAATCACAACAATAAAACAAGGAATTTAAAAACTTTGAAAATGATTTAAAAATTGATTTAAGAGGTTTCAAATAAATTTAAAACAGTTAAGAATATAAAATGATTATACATAAAATATAGTGCAATCAGTTTGGACATTGCACAGTGCTCATTCAATAAATGCACAGCTAAACAGATGAGTTTTGAGTCAGCATTTAAATGTGACTAATGTTTTAGCACATCTGATCTCTTCTGGAAGCTGATTCCAACTGCGGGTGGCATAATAACTAAAAGCGAACTCCCCTTGTTTTGTGTGAACCCTTGGTATTTCTAACTGACTCGATCCTAATGATCTGAGTGGTCTGTTAGGTTTATATTCAGTGAACATACTGTATCTGCTATGTATTTAGGTCCTAAGGCCATTGAATGATTTATAAAAGAGTAAAAGTACTTTAAAATCAATCCTAAATATAACTGTAAGCCAGTGTAAGGACCTGAGGACTGGTGTGATATGCTCAGATTTTCTGGTTCTAGTCAGAATCCTGGCAGCAGCGTTCTGGATGAGCTGCAGCTGTCTAATTGTCTTCTTGTGAAGGACGGTGAGAAGACCATTACAATAGTCCACCCTGCTGGTGATAAAGGCATGAACAAGTTTCTCCAAGTCTTGACTGGAAACAAAACATCTAATTCTTGCAATGTTTCTTAGATGATAGTATGCTGATTTAGTTACTGCTTTGACATGACTACTGAAACTAAGATCTGTCTCCAGAATCACACCAAGATTCCTGACTTGATTTTTAGTTGTTAGACCCCTAGAGTCAAGGTATGCATTCCATTTGAGAACTTCATCTTTGTTTCCAAATGCAATGACTTCAGTTTTCTCCTTGTTTAACTGAAGAAAGTTCTGCTACATCCAACTGTTAATTTCATCAATGCATTGGCAGAGGGAGTCAATGGGGCTGTAGTCATTTGGAGATAAGGCTAAGTAAATCTGGGTATCATCAGCATAGCTGTGATAGGCAATTTGTTTCTTTCTCATTATTTGACTTAGTGGGAGCACCAAACCCTGATTCTAGACTTGCTTGGTCTCAGTGGGATGTCTGTCCCTTTAATATGATTCTGTCTCACTGACCTTGTGTGTTCTTTCCAAGCAAGAATATCCAGGGTTCAGTTGGATCTACCTCAAGGTGAATCAGACAATCTTCTTTAATTAACTTGATTCCTTCTAGCAATAAGTCAGTGTGTTTGTGGAGTGAGAGTGTATGGGTGTGTATGTAGTTGAGCGTGTGGTTGATTGCTGACCTTACGGTTTGTTCGTATTTTCATAGCCATAACTGTTGGCACAGGTTCAGTGTTGCCATGAGTAAATTTTTTGTCTTCAGGGTAACCTGCCCCCTGACTACCGCATCAGCCTGATTGACATCGGATTGGTAATTGAATACCTCATGGGTGGAGCCTATCGCTGCAATTACACCAGGAAGAGATTTCGGACCCTATATCACAACCTTTTTGGACCCAAAAGAGTATGTTATTGAAAAAAATGGCATGTAGCTCTAAAAGGGCATCATACTAAGATTTCAAAAATGAATTTGAAATGAATTTGAAACATTACAAGAAAAAAGACGTCATGTTAGCACCATGCTCTACAGGTCTCTGGACCTCGAGATCCACTTTCCTGTGGTGTGTTTAATCCAGGTTGGAGCTAAGCTCTGCAGGAAAGTAGATCTCGAGGTCCAGAGTTCAGGACCCCTGCTGAACTGAGACACATTAACAACATTCTGTTTTTTGTTTTGTTTTGTTTTGTTAGAAAATATTTATTCAGCAAGGATGCATTTAAAGTAACAGTAGAGTCTTACATACCAAAAATGTTCTATTTCAAATAAATGCTATTCTTTTTCAATTTATTTTCTTAAAAAATGTAAAGTAGAAAAAAACAAATTAAGTAGTACCTCTGTTTTCAACCTTGATAATAATAAGAAATTTTTTTTGAGCACCAAATCAGCATAGAATGACTAGAATAGTCATGTTACTAGAATATAGTCGTAACATTTTAAGAATGATTTTGGAGTGGTAAGAGAATAAAGTGGTCATATTGTTTAACTTTTGACTTACTTTTCTAATGTTTCTTTATTCTTTTCTTTTATGATTGTATTCTCATAAAAGGCCTATTAAGAGATTCTCAAAATATTATTAATATTATGAAAATCTGTATTATTATTATTATTTTAATGTGCTATTAAAACGTCTTTGGAGCTGGGTGATGAATATATTCACTTCTAAATAACACAATAAAAATGTTATACTTGCTTTCAAACACAAGATTATTCCCTCAGTTTCCCATAAATGGAAATTTTTTTCCAAAGGAAGTTTGTAAAGTGTTTTGCGCAGTTTTTATTTTTATTTTTTTAATCTATCAGCATGACCCACCCGGGAAAAAAGTATTTCCCATCAGAGCTGCCACAGAGAGATGGCACATGGAACTAACACAAACTAGATACTCAGTGCAGAGCAAATTTCCATATAGCGGCTCTTCAGCTGTAGAGTAAAGAGGACCCAAGACAAATTCTCAACTCAAGCCACTGACACCTAGATGATATCTATTTTTCTCACACATTTTTAACACCTCTGAAGGCTCATGCATCTAAGTCACAAATCTCGACCCTCTGACACAGATTTCAGAGGGTGTCAGGACATTAAACATTGCTGCTCCATCATGCCAATTTCACAGGAGCGTTTTATCTTTAATAGTAGATTACTAGTACATGATGAGTGTCTGAGAGTGTGTATTTATGACTCTATTCATACACTTCAATATTGTGAGTACATTTTATCTCACATGCACATATGCACATACATTGTTCTACATATGCCACCATACAAGCTTTAAATAGATCAGACATCTGCGGTGCCACCAGAGAGATGCTCTAAATGTATCATTGCATAGCATAAAGAATTCTATCTACTCATTAAACATGCCATGTTTTTACATGTGTACCAGAAGGATGGTGAAACGATTTGGAAAATGCATAAATCAAATCTAACATGTCTTGTTATTTTTTTCCTGTGTGTGTTTTTATTTTTGTGTGTGTTGTAGCCAAAAGCCCTGAAGCTGCTTGGAATGGAGGTGAGATTTATTTCTTAATTTCATGTATCCCAATGCTTTCCAATAAAATCCCCACTGAGTTTCCTTGAAACGCTTTCTTTAAGCGCTTATTTGATATGGAGGTTTGGATTCAAGTAATGAAGGTTCACAATGAAAATGCTCCTTGTATTGCATGTTCAGAGGTTTTTATGAAAACAATTCAAATACTATAATTACCTACAATTATCTTACTTTTGTGTTTACTGGTCCTCTTACTATTAATTACCAGATTCAGGATATAAATTATAAGTAATTTATTGTCGTATTTTGCCATTTTAATATTAATTATATTTATAATAAATAAATAATAATAATAATGTTGTTGTTACATTTAATTAATAAATATTGCTGGTTAATATTATATACATATTAAAATGAAAAGAGTAAACCAGGACAACAAAGTACCTATTATTTATATTCTCAATGATGGGTATTATTATTTTTGTTATTATTTTTATTATTATAAAGAAAAAATATGATTTAAAAAAAAATCTCTATCATATAGGATGACATGCCCATTAGGCGAGGACGTCAGAAGACCACAAGGAAGCGAGAGGAGGAAGTAGACATTGACCTGGATGACCCAGAAATCAATTACTTCCCTTTCCCATTTCATGAGCTGATGGTTTGGGCAGTGCTGATGAAACGCCAGAAGATGGCCCTGTTCTTTTGGCAGCATGGCGAGGAGGCCATGGCTAAAGCGCTGGTGGCCTGTAAGCTCTGTAAGGCAATGGCCCACGAAGCTTCAGAGAATGACATGGTAGATGACATTTCGCAGGAACTCAATCAAAACTCAAGGTATGAATGTAAAGATGTGTTATGACCTAGTTACCTCAAGGATGAGCATTTGAATGAGGATTTCATCTGCATGTCCTGTTCCCATTGCTGTTGAGTATACGACTCTTGGGTGGGGAAGTTTGGGGAGACCATCTGTTACGTGCCAAACTGGCATCCCATCAAAGGCACAGTGAATGACCACAAAGACTCCTCTAAAACTCATAAAAGTCTAATGTGCACACTTTCCTCTTAGTAATGGTATTTAATACTTGCTTATCCTGTTTGCATACCTAAAACAAGCTGTTGTTTTTGTGTAGCGATGGTCTTGTGTGTTTGTGTGTGCATATAAATGTGTCTGTGGCACAGATTTTTTTCTCTCTTCTTTTTTTATCCATCAGGGAGTTTGGTCAGCTGGCTGTTGAGCTGCTCGATCAGTCATATAAGCAGGATGAACAGATGGCCATGAAGCTGTTAACCTACGAGCTGAAGAACTGGAGTAATGCCACCTGTCTGCAGCTGGCAGTGGCTGCCAAGCACAGGGACTTCATCGCCCACACGTGTAGCCAGATGCTTCTCACCGACATGTGGATGGGACGTCTGCGTATGCGCAAGAACTCTGGCCTAAAGGTCAGATTTGGGAGAAAGATGGCTAAGACCATAGTCTCATTGATAGCTGTATTACATACAGTAATATCAGTTATTGCAGAGGGCTTACTCTGGGTTCATATTTTTTGTTATATAATATATGATATATATTCAACATGTATATTTGGCATATACAGTATGTGGTGAAATTGCGTGCCAAAGTGAGTCTTTGCATAGCTGAATCAGTAATTTGTGTTGTATTTACCATGTCCTCATCAACATTAGGCCAGCAACTGCTGTTTCAGCAATAGATTTCTTAATCTCTAGTCTAATTATCGTTCTTGCTCGAGAGACGCCACAATGACAGGAACATTTGTTGTCAGGAGATGTACAAATTATTCTGGTTGGCTATGTAAAGAAATTAAATTCACAAAGATATGGAAAAATATATTTTTTTAATGAAGGCGGTATCCAATTCTGGACACATTACAGAAAACAGCATAAAAATGGGAAATAGTGGCATATACAATGTTGCTGCTGTCACTGCAGGTTCCAAAGTTAAAGGGATAGTTCACCCAAAGATGAAAATTACCCCATGATTTACTCACCCTCAAGCCATCCTAGGTGTATATGACTGCCTTCTTTCAGACAGATACAATCAGAGTTATATGAAAATGTCCTGGCTATTCCAAGCTTTATAATGGCAGTGAATAGTGGTCAAGATTTTGAAGCAAAATAAAGAGCATTTTGCTAGAACTTAGAGCTAGAGATTACGGTTTGTAAAGTTTTAAATATGGATATTATTCTTACACAAATGCATCGATTCACTTCAGAAGGCCTTTATTAACCCCCATGCACTTTATTTTGCTTCAAAATCTTGACACCCATTCACTGCCATTATAAAGCTTGGAAGAGCCAGGTCATTTTTAATATAACTCTGATTCTATTCGTTTGAAAGAAGAAAGTCATATACACCTAGGATGGCTTGAGGGTAAGTAAATCTTGGGATAATTTCCATTTTTGGGTGAACTATCCCTTTAAGCAAGGAATATAGACCCCAAAATAGTGGACTAGTGGAACCATATCATTCTTCGGACTTTAGAAAAGGACAGTTGGCATACTGCTACTTCAGGATGTGAAAGGACAAAATTGACACCTTAGACTAGTCCTTCAAATTTCTCTGAAACCATCCAATTCCTGTTGAGAAGAAACTACAGTGTTGTTCCTGTCGCAGCACCCGATCAAATGCTTTCAACTGTGATAATAATAAGAAATGTTTCTTGAGCACCAAATCAGCACAGAATTATTTCTGATGGGTCACTCAACACTGAAGACTGGAATAATGGCTGCTGAAAATTCAGGGTTTGCCTCACAGGAATAAATTACATTTTAAAACATAAAATAGAAAACAGTTATTTTAAATAGTTTTAATGTCCTGCAATATTACTGTTTTTACTGTATGTTTGATCAAATAAATACAGCCGACCCCAAAGATGAACAGTCAAAGCTGTAACTTTTAGACACATTGTCAGACATACAGTACACTGTATATAAAAAAACAAGCTGTGCAGGGCTTCTCCTCGAGTTTCTCTCCCTTTCTGCATGGTTTATTTCTGCGTTTGGTTCAGACCTCAGTGGTGATATTGGTGTTTCATATCTCACAGGTGCTACCATAGCAAGAAAGACAGAGACCGGTATTTCATCATCACAAGCATTCTGTGACTGCAGGAACTGGTCTACTGACTTCTAAATAATGAAAAGTAACAGTGGATTTTTCTCCTAAACTCTGTTTGTTTGTTTGTTTGTTTGTTTTTTCCGCCAGGTTATCTTAGGCCTGCTACTGCCCCCCTCCATATTGAGTCTTGAGTTGAAAAATAAGGACGAGATGTCGTATATGCCACAGGATCAAGACACCTACCTGCAGGAGAAGGATGTGGATGAACCTGAGAAACAAGCTAAGGAGAAAGAGGAGGAGGACATGGAGTTCACAGTAAGATCTTACTGTGAGACGCAGTACAACTCCGTGGTGAGAGCATCCACCTTTGGCTCGTTTCGTAGCTTGTAGACTAACACACACGTACCACGTCCACACATACACACACTTAGGCACATCTGCCTGCTCTGCTCTGTGAAAGTCCTGCCCCCAATTTGGCCTCGCAAATATTTTATTTTGTTTTTGTTCCTCGAGTCCGTGGTTCCTCTTCTTAGAGATCCGTACCAACCCTGCCGTTTTTCTGACCTCCCCACCCTACACCCTTGTCCCACTTCGCCCTTTTTTTTGTTCCTCGTTGTCAAAGCAAAGACGCGTGGTTGTGGAGTTGTAGCGTGTCTCCGTCTGCCTCTGTCCTTGTCTCCTCTCTGTTTCTTTTCTTTTAGCGAGGGTCTCGTCTGAAGTACGGTACTGTGACTGAATGCTGCCTGTGTTATTATCATTCTCACATATACGACACCATTGTGCATGTTGAAGGCTTGTTTTGCATTATGTTAGCAGCCTTGATCTGACATTTCCATGGCGACAACCTTCACTTTTAAGTTGAACCAGAAGTGCCTTCTTACTTTCACACAAAACTGCACGAATATTGTTGTTCAATCTTCCATTGTGAACTATCAAGTGTTGATCTAAAGCAGTGGCTCTTGAACTGTTTCAGGTGGCGGACCACTTAAATAGCCCAAAAAATATGGGGGGTGGGGACAGCAACTACTTCAAAGCAATTTCTTACGGTTTTGATTAGTGTACAAATTAGCCTTAATTTTTTACCCTGTATCTTGAAATTATCAAAAAAAAATTACGGATCCATAATTTTGTTATTTTGTTGAAATAACCATACTGCTGTGTTTAGCTTATCAGCCCAAATGAGCTGTGTTTGCTAACAAAGAAGTTACACTGAACAATTATACTACCATTCAAAAGTCTGGAAACTCTTAAGACTTTGTTCACCACTGTAGCATTTAATGTATCATGGTACAATCAAAAACCGTTATATTGTAAAATGTTGCTATTGTTTGAAATGGTTTCTTTTTCAGATAAAATATTAATTTTAATTGTGATTGAAAATCCCTGTTTTCAGTAGCCGTTACTCCATCTACTAAAAAAAACTTGTTAAATATTCCTTAAGAGATTCTTCTATGTACTAATTTGGTAATGGAACAACTTTTCTTATTAGCACTGTCTAAAATGATTGTGTTGCTTAATGAAGTGTTTAAATGGCAGTACAGTGTCTTTTTCAGTTGTGGACTACTGAATACACTTGGATTTCTTGTCACTATCACTGTACACTTCGGAGGCAAATTTTGATTTTAAAAATAGCCAAACACAAAAACATCTTTCTATACCAGTCTGTTGTTTTTTTTAGAAATGAAGGCTGTTCTGTACACTGTCTAAACAACACAGAGCGAAATGTGGATGGCCCAGATGATCAAGATGAGGAGTATATCAGAGTATAGACTGGTGCTATACACTCTTAAAAATAAAGGTGCTTCAAAAGGTTCTTCAAGCGATGCCATAGAAGAACGTCTCGGTTATGTATATAACCCTCGTTCCCTGAAGGAGGGAATGGAGATGTCACGTCGGATGACCGACGAATTGGGATCTCGCTTAGAGAGACCAATCTACTTCGAGTGTAAACTAAACGAGCCAATGCACATTGGCATGCGATTATTGCATCCAGCTGCCGCTGATCACAGCGTGAGTATAAGTAGACAGCAGATGCAGCGCATATTCAGGTTTTCGCTGAGGAGCCGAGCCGGTGACCCGGCCGCTCAGCGGTGGTCCAGGAGCTGTGGCGACGGGACGTGACGTCTCTGTTCCCTCCTTCAGGGAACGAGGGTTACATACCGTAACCCTCTGTTTTGGTCAGCTGGACCGTCTGGGGATGGAGTCGCCATTCTCCCGGGAGCGCAGCTCGAGAATGTGAACAGCACGAAGCGACCTCAGATGCTTCTGACTCCAGAGGAGGAGGTGGTGGGCGAGTTGCGACATGCGACGGAAGCGCAGACCACCTTGTCGGTTGATGTACGCAACGGTCGCTGTGTTGTCCATGCGGACTAGTACATGCTTGCCTCGTAAGCGCCCTTTGAGATGGCTCAGGGCAAGGTGCACTGCCAGCAACTCGAGGCAGTTGCCAGTGCAGTTGGAGCCCCATCCAAACCCCTGACACTGCAAGCCCGTTGTACGTGGCCCCCAGCCGGTGGTTGAGGCATCCGTGCAAACCACAGCATGCCTGGAGACCTGCTCTAGGGGCACTCCTGCCCGGAGAAACGCAAGGTCTGACCACGGGTGAAGGTTTGGCGGCAGGCCGGTGTAACTTGGACCCGGAAAGTGCCGCATTGCCATGCTCACCTCGGGACTCGGCCATGGAGCCAGTGCTGCAGCGGTCTCATATGGAGCAGCCCCAGCGGCGTGACTGCCACCGTAGCTGCCATATGCCCCAGGAGCCTCTGAAACTGTTTCAGTGGGACCGCCATCCTGCTCTTGAATGTATTCAAGCAGTTCAACACCGACTGAGCACGTTCCTGCGTGAGGCTTGCTGTCTGTTCGACCGAGTCCAACTCCATACCGA
>NW_015505331.1:1938867-1956006 GCF_001515645.1 Sinocyclocheilus grahami
CTCACTGGCGAGAGAGGAGGGTGAGTGTGATACGCACTAGATCGTCCACAACCCCCCGTCCCCTCTGGGGACCCAGAAATAGAGGAATTGCTCTTTGTCAAGTATTTGGGTACCACCGACAGAGAGGTCAGTGGCGTAAAAAGATGAAAAGATTCTCCGCCCGGCCCCCCTTCGGGGGAGGGAGTGGTGTGCTTACCATCTCCTGAAGAGCAGGTCCCTCGACCTCTGGGTTGCCCGTCTCAGGGCCTCTGCTCTTTCGCTTGCCACCAGTTTTTGCAGGGGCCTGGCGGCGGCAGGGGGGCCGCCCTTGGCGACGGCAGCAGCTGCACGCAGGATGTACCTGATGGCCTCAGTCTGCTTTGGTCAGCTGAGAACTGCTGGGCAAGTTCTCCACCGTGTCGCCGCAAAGGCCGGCCTGGGACACGGGGGCGTTCCCGGGGCAGGATGTACCTGATGGCCTCAGTCTGCTTTGGTCAGCTGAGAACTGCTGGGCAAGTTCTCCACCGTGTTGCCGCAAAGGCCGGCCTGGGACACGGGGGCGTTCAAGAGTCGTGTCTTGCCGTTTCGCACATGTCACCAGTCACAGCCAGAAATGGCACTCCTGGAACACCATAGTGGACATCGCACGACCCAGAGTCCGCGCCGTAACCTTCGTCGCTCGTGGCGCGAGGTCCGCCGCTGTGCGGTGTTCTCTACGAACTTCCGGGTCGTGACCACCCTCGTGCAAGGCCCTCAGGGCCTTGGCCTGGTGCACTTGCAATCACGCCGTAGCGTGTAAGGCGGAGGCAGTTTCTCCACAGGTCGTATAAGCATCGCTGGCCAGTCGAGTACCTACAGACCCGGGAGGGGAGGCACGGTTCTCCCTGCCGGTTGGAGGTGGTATTAGGACACAACTGCATCGCAACCGACCGCTCCACCAGGGGGGAACCCTTATAACCCCCTAGCTACCCCACCATCGAGGGTGGTGAGGTAGGAGGAACCAGCAGATCGGTTTCCGGCAGTAAAAAGGTGCCGTCCATGACCTGTTGAGCTCCTCATGCAGATCCCAATTCGTCGGTCATCCGACGTGACGTCGAGAGTGTCCGACTGAAAGGGAACCATTTTTGGTTCCACAAAGAACTATTCAGTCAAAGGTTCTTTAAAGAACCATCTCTTTCTTACCTTTTTATAATCTGAAGAACCTTTTTTTGCCACAAAGAACCTTTTGTGAAACAGAAAAGTTCTTCAGATGTTAAAGGTTCTTTATGGAACCATTTAGACAAAAAGGTTCTTCTATGGCATCGTGAAGCAACTTTATTTTTAAGAGTGTACTGGTGCAATCTTATAAATATCTCATAAATTGACGACTAGAATGCATAAGCTGTCAGTGCTGCATATGACAAACAGAGAGTTGGAATAATACAGTAGTCATGTTAAATTGGAAATAGTAATTTATGATATTTTAAATATCAGTATTGGTTGATGTTTTGACAACTTTGAATGGTAGTGCACACTGCTGTTGAAATGTTTGGGGTCAGTAACTTTTATTTTTACAAAATTAATACTTTTATTCAGCAAGGAAGCATTAAATAGATTAAAAGTGACAGCAAAGACATTTATAATGTCATAAAAGATTTTAAATAAATACTGCTATTTTGAACTTTCTGTTTATCAAAAAAGTCTGTGGAAAAAAGATATTAAGCAGCACAACTGTTTTCAACATTTCATAATCAGAAATGTTTCTTGAGCACCAGATCAGTATATTAGAATGATTTCTGAAGGATTGTGTGACACTGAAGTAATGACTGCTGAAAATCAGTTTTGCCATCACAGTAATAAAGTACATTTCACAATATATTAAAGTATAAAACAGTTACTTTAACATTTCACAATATTACTGTTTTTACTGTATTTTAAATCAAATAAAACAACCCCCCGTCCCCTCTGGGGACCCAGAAATAGAGGAATTGCTCTTTGTCAAGTATTTGGGTACCACCGACAGAGAGGTCAGTGGCGTAAAAAGATGAAAAGATTCTCCGCCCGGCCCCCCTTCGGGGGAGGGAGTGGTGTGCTTACCATCTCCTGAAGAGCAGGTCCCTCGACCTCTGGGTTGCCCGTCTCAGGGCCTCTGCTCTTTCGCTTGCCACCAGTTTTTGCAGGGGCCTGGCGGCGGCAGGGGGGCCGCCCTTGGCGACGGCAGCAGCTGCACGCAGGATGTACCTGATGGCCTCAGTCTGCTTTGGTCAGCTGAGAACTGCTGGGCAAGTTCTCCACCGTGTCGCCGCAAAGGCCGGCCTGGGACACGGGGGCGTTCAAGAGTCGTGTCTTGCCGTTTCGCACATTAATCAGAAATGTTTCTTGAGCACCAGATCAGTATATTAGAATGATTTCTGAAGGATTGTGTGACACTGAAGTAATGACTGCTGAAAATCAGTTTTGCCATCACAGTAATAAAGTACATTTCACAATATATTAAAGTATAAAACAGTTACTTTAACATTTCACAATATTACTGTTTTTACTGTATTTTAAATCAAATAAATGCAGCTTTGATGAACATAGACTTTTATTCAAAAATACTTAAAAATCTTGTCAACCTCAAACTTCTGAACGGTAGTGTACAATATGTACATTTTACATTATTAAAGAAAGACAACAAAAAACACTATCACAGATCAATTTAAACCATATTTACAGTAATTAATTGTTTTGAGTTTATTAATCAGTCAATTAATTCAGTGTTGGTGCTTTTTGTCAATTACATTGTTTTTTAAATCAGCCAATCAACTTGTGGACCACTTGAAATCCTCCACAGTCTGAGAACTACTGCTCTAAAGAAACAGGTCAGCCCAAAACACTAGTTTAGAAATGTAGTCCAAGGGTTACTTAGTCAAAACAACGGAGAAGGACTGCATTTCCCAGAACGTGACTGGGTTGACCTGTTCTTGTACAACACGGTTCCAAAAACTGAAGCTTTGCCCCTCACTTCACTATGAATATATTGTAGATATGTGAGGTTACAACACAAGATGACAATTGTATTGCAATTTATCTGAATGCTCTTCCAGAAAGTACACTGTAATTGCAATCATTTTTCTGATACAACATTAAAATGCCTGTGCCAAAATTAGATTTTCCTGTGCATATCATAAGCTGTGAAATAACAAACTGTTTTCATTGCTTTTAGATTGTGTAGTTTATAAGACTGTACTGCAGCAAAGCTCAACCAAACAGCTTCGACAGCAGAAAAGTTGTTGCAATACAATTCTGCCATGATGTCCAAGAGTGCACCATATTTTTCCATTTACGGGATAAGCTCCCCACTCTTGGATTAAGGATGTCCAAATAACCCATGACACTGGGCATTTCCATTCCTCTTTTCTTTCTTCCTCTCTCTCTCGAACACACTCTCACACTCTCTCTTTCTCTTTTTCCGCACAACCATTCCCAGCGGAATCATCAATGCCCAGTTCATAGTGAATATCTCACCTTCTTCGACACTCAGTATTGCTTTGCAGTGTTTAAAACAGCTGCATGCAATTCTGGGTGAGAAGTCACACTATGTAAGTGGTGTGTAAAAGCAATGCTTTCTATCCTTCTCCTCTTTCTATCCTCTGTACTTTTCCCAGGCTATGCTGGGAAATGTCAGTTCAGAAGCGTCTCGTAAGAAACAGGTGGAAGAGGTTCAGAACCGCCATCGGCTGATTCCAGTGGGTCGCAAAATTTATGAGTTTTACAACGCCCCTATCGTCAAGTTCTGGTTTCACACGGTAAAAGCCCAAGCTGTGCCCTTATTTAGTACAAAAAGACATACAGTATTGTTCAGTGTGTTTAGCATATCAAATCTGTATTTGAACATCAAAATACCTTGTGTGTGAATTCTTTAGAGAAATGTCCTCTGAAATCTTTCACTTTCAAATAAATTGGAGAAATTCATATTGATAGTATACCATCAAGTCCAGGGGGGGAAATGTGCAAATGCAGGCAAGTAGAGATCAAAACAACTGAGATTTTTTTTATTTGGCCTCATCTATGTTTTAAATATTGGCCATGAATCTGACAAATCTCCAAGCTATTAAAGTTGAAAAATTCTGTTCCGTGTTCTGTGTCTTTATTTACTCACTCTTTTTTTCCTCTCGTTGCTTGTGCTCTCTCTTTCCCATCACACTGTCACGTTGTAGTGTTTACACTGCTGATAGTGTCAATCTTTCTACCTTTTCACAAAAATAAATAAATGAATAAAATAAAATGTTGCAAATGGAAAAAATCTTTACCCTGAGAATTCTGAACACTGAAAATTCAATGTTATGTTTTTATGGTGATCCAGCTGAAAAAATAAATAGTTCCTTTTTCTGCAACATCTTCTGTAGCTACTTCTTCTTCTTTCTTTGTACAATAAAGGAGAGTAAGTATAAAGACGATGCATTACAAGCTTAAATGTTTCCTCCTGTTTCTAAAATTTAATCCTCGGAACTTTGAAAATATCAACCTGACAGTGTTTTCATGACAGAGATTTTGAAAGACAACATGCATGTGTAAACTGAAAAATATTTTTTTTCATAATAAATTGAATCAAATTCTAATTGGAAACACTGAAACACAACTAAAAATTTATTTTCTTAGCTCTGAAGCTAAATTGAAATAAAACTGACCAAAAATGTATTTTAGTTTTTGATACATGGTGTATTATAAAACTTGAAAACTTCACAACCTGCCTGCATTTAACATGAACATGTTACCAGATGGCAATATTGCTAGACTGTGTTAAGAAATGTAATGCTGTTAAACGTTTATAAATAATACCAGTTACTGCATTAACTTTGGTAGCCCTAAAACCTTAAAACTCAAAGAAAAATTAAAGACACTGAAACTAGAAACTATGATAGAGTGAAAACTCTAATAAGACGTATTGAAAAATAAAGTAAGATACAATACCATTCAAATGTTTGGGGTAAGATTTACTGCAGTAGTGTATTTGGAAAATTAAATCAAATTAAGTATTCTAAAATTCTATGCTTGGTGTAAAGTATACATGGTCATGATCATGCATTCTCTGAACTTAATAGACTTTTTACTGTTTCACTTCTTCATAATTTGAGCTGAAACAGGCCAAAGAGTGTTTTTTTCCCCCTTAATCATGATGTTGTGTCTTCCCACAGTTGGCCTATGTAGGATACTTGATGCTCTTCAACTATATTGTTCTGGTGAAGATGGACCTGTGGCCCTCTCCTCAGGAGTGGATTGTTATTGCCTACATTTTCACCAATGGCATCGAGAAGATGAGAGAGGTGAGACTTCATTAGAACTCAGTGAGCAAAGAAAATTGTTTCCTTCATTCCCTAAATTGTGGGAAAAGATTATTTATTATTCATAAGCAATGTCTAATAATTAAATTTGCATATAATTACACAGCTGCAGTTCAGTTATAAACACTTAACTGTTGAAGAGACCAAAATGTGAACTCCTTCAAATAAACAGTCTAGTACTGCCCTCTTGTGGAAATAAGTAAATGCAAATGCTTTTGCTTCATTTTGTTGTTTTGAAAAGTTAATTTGTCCAAATATCCACCCTGAAAAATCACCTTTGTCAATTGCATTTTAAGCTATATTAAAATAGAAAACGGTGATTATAAATTGTGAAAATATTTCGACATTACTGTTTTTACTGTATTTTTGTTTAGAGTTGTTTTGAAAAGGTAATTTGTCCAACATGAAGGCTTTCACTCAGTGTGCTTTACTGTTTCACTTCTCCTATCTCTCAGATCCTCATGTCAGAGCCAGGGAAGCTCCTGCAGAAGGTGAAAGTGTGGTTGCAGGAGTACTGGAACATCACTGACCTCATGGCCATCCTCATCTTCTCCATCGGGATGGTGCTTCGCCTCCAAGACCCACCCCTGATGAGCTATGGGAGGGTCATTTACTGTGTCAATATCATCTATTGGTACATACGACTGCTTGACATCTTTGGAGTGAACAAATACCTGGGTCCATACGTCATGATGATCGGCAAGATGGTGAGAGAGACTGATAGAGAGGTTTAATAATTGTGCTTTAAAGTAAAAATGTCTTATGTTATGTATAACATGAATTCTAATACTCTCGATCTTTCTTTTTTCATAGATGATTGACATGATGTATTTTGTGATCATCATGTTGGTGGTGCTGATGAGTTTCGGGGTGGCGCGGCAGGCTATCCTCAATCCCAATGAGGACCCATCCTGGATGCTGGCACGCAACATCTTCTTCATGCCTTATTGGATGATCTACGGAGAGGTGTTTGCAGACCAAATCGACCGTAAGGCTGGCTTATTACTAACATTAACCTTGGGTACAGGCATGGGCATTTTGGGTATACTCAATTTCACACTCAAGCACAGCACCTCAATGCTTTACATCTCATTATTGGTCAGCTTGTATGAACAAATGTGGTGTTCTCTGAAAGCATAAACATTCCCACATATATGACGAAAGCTTCACGTTTAAAAGCTGAAACAGTCTGGATCAGATTTTGTGATGCATAGTTGTGCTTGTGTGTGTGCTCTTAAATGGTCTCATATTCTGTAAATGGCTGCACTTATATTGTCATTACAGGATGATATGGATCAATGCTGCTGTTTCAGAATGGTTTTATGTGTTCATTGTAAGACTGCGGATGGAGAAGCATCATATATATATATATATATATTAGTTAGTGGTATATTTTGATGGGATATAATGAAAATTGTATACATGCATGTTAACTGTCTTGAATATGATATCATGTTTTGGCATTTTAATTGTTAAAGTATTCTGATATTAAAGCTAATAATATACACATTTTAATCTTGCAGCCCACGTGGAAGTTTCCTGTGGACCCCCAGTTGAGAACCATTGTGTTTGAGCACAAAATTGAAAATCATATAAAGTAGCATTGGAGTAAGATCTCCCTGGGATGTATAATGTACTTCTGATGTCATTTTTCATACTGTTGGTCAAAAGTTTGAGGTTGGTAAGATTTGTTGATGTTTTTGAAAGAAGTCTTTTATGCTCATTATTAAGACTACCTTTATTTGGTCAAAAATACAGTAAAACTGTAATATTGTGAAATATTTTTGAAATTGAAAATAATATATAATTTATATGAAGATTTATATATTTTATTTTAAAATGTACTTTATTCCTGTGATGGCAAAGCTGAATTTTCGGTAGCCTATCATTACCCCAGTCTTCAGTGTCACGCTTCAGAAATCATTCTAATATACTGATGTGGTGCTCTGGAATTTTTTATTATTATTATCAATGTTGAAAACGGTTGGGCTGTTTAATATTTTTGTGAAAACCATGGTAAATTTTTTTTGATGAATACTGTAGCATTTATTTGAAATAGTTTTTTTTTTTGACAGTCATTACCTTTACTTTTGATCAATTGTATGTGTTCTTACTGAATAAAAACATTTTATTCAAAAGTATACATTTATTATATTAAAAAGTAATTTAATTATTAAAATGTAAAATTTGTTTAGAATAAATCTTACTCACCTCAAACTTTTGAACAGTAGTATATATAGTTAAAAATATTTGATTATGATTTGAACCATGCATAGTAACCATTTAGTTCACTCAGACTGAATAAAAAAGAATCAAATGACAGTCAAAAAGATACATACAAAGGTGAGCCTATTTCATAGTGGCAATTATTATCAGACTGAATGATTCTGCCCAATTATAGGTTATGATGAACAATAAAGCTGTTTGACTTGTATCTTACACCATCTTATCCTATAACCAATCAGGTTTTGCTAGTGTTATTGTCTCTTGTCAGATTTATGATATTACATCTTATGCCTGAAATAAATCAGTACACTCATAGTAATGCTGTGCATCAGTCACGAGGACTTGTGTATGAAGTGTGTGCTGTAGAGTTTGTATAAGCGTGTCTTTGTGTTTTCTCATTAAGTAGTGTGTTTGCTTGTTGTCTGCATACTGTCAATTGTTTGTTTGTTTGTGTGTGTGCTGAGAGATGGATGGCCCAAAGATAAGAGAGCTGAAATAACGATTTCGTTCTTTGTTTCAGATGTGAATAGTAGGAAGCTACATCACAAAGTGAATGACAAACTCTGGCTGGTCGAAAATTACATTCGCATTCAAGGAACTGGGCGTAACAGTGGTCCATCCCATATAGGCAATTTCCAATATATAAATTCTGCTAGAATTATCTCACTCACCAGAGTCATTATACTTTCACAGTCATATCATCACCTCATCTCCGCCTCCTGGTGGTCATTGAGTGTATGACACCCCTGCACTGCACTGCAAGGCAAATGGCTAGGTTTCCGTGGTGGGGCAAATGTTCAAGGTGCTATGCCAACTAAATTGTCAAGGTCCCATTGCCGTTTAAAAAAAAAACCCTATCATGGAAACTGGAAACTTGAATAATGCTAAAGTCACCATCATGAACCTCCCACAGCCAGCTAGCACTGACTGACATCCCATTGCTCTGGTGTAATTTCCTTCTCTTTTCACAATGTAAACCGAATTTAGCGGTGGAAAATCCACTGGCTTGATATTACGTGTTATGCATATTGAATAGAGCATGAGCATCCGTGCCCATTTGCGTGTCCTCAAATAGGCTCCAAATATTGTGTTTCTAGAAAGACCATCTCATATGTCCGCTGAACATCATTTAACAACAAGATGCATTCGCCTCCTCTCATCAATATGAAAGTTTTTTCACGTGGTTCAGTTGTCAGAGTTTTTGGCAGAATGAATTTGGAATTTTAAAAGAAAATAAATAAATGCGAATTTAAGATAACCAATGTTACTTCAGTTCTCTCACTTTGGGCTTCTGGGTGTGATCTTAAATATTGAAACCAGTAAATGTACTCAGAAATATGTAAATTAATATGAACCTGACTGACTTTCCTCTCTTTGAAAGCTACAGCAACTGAACCATCCCATTTGGAAAAAACGAATGATGTATTGTCAATACATTCTAAACTGCGCTACAAGCAACCATCAAAAAGACTGCTGTACATTTAATATCAATATATTTTAAACATTGCATATGTTTAAATATATTGGGTATGCAATTTTACATATGGAATATATTTGAATATATTTGAATTCCACAACTTGGTGCATTTTCTAAAGTTACCTTTTTTTTGCCATTTGTTTGTTCTAAACAGTTCATTTATAATTGGGCAACACTCAGTTGTATGTTTATTTTAACAGCTCCATGTGGTCAGAACATCACCACAGAGGAAGGAGTCATCATGCCTCTCCCACCTTGCAAAACTGGAGCTTGGATTGTCCCCGCCATCATGGCCTGCTACTTGCTGGTGGCCAACATCCTTCTGGTTAATTTGCTCATTGCTGTCTTTAAGTACGTTAAATGAATATTTATATTATACGTGTTTTTTAAACAATGGACACACTAAAAATATATCTCATTACTTACAAATTCCAGCCTTTTGACTATTGGCATAATTAAGTCAGGCAATCTGATTGTAACTTGCAATTTTTTTCAGTGCTTTGCAGATTTGTTTGTATTATGCATCAGCGAACGGACTGTGGGTGGTCCATGAGAACATGTTGTATGTTGTATGCTGCTAATATTGTCCTTTATTCTCACAGTAACACATTCTTTGAAGTGAAGTCCATCTCCAACCAGGTGTGGAAGTTCCAGAGGTACCAGCTGATTATGACCTTCCATGAACGGCCTGTCCTTCCCCCTCCTCTCATCATTTTCAGCCACATAACTATGGTCCTCAAACACCTCTGCTGTCGCTGGAGGAAACACGATGAGGATGAGCGGGACTACGGGCTGAGTGAGTGATAAAATGCTGTTGCAATATACTGAAAGCCTTAAAATGACAGCAGGAGTGATTTTCTTTCTCAGATCATACAGCTAATGAGAGTGAAACCAACACATGTCGACTTAAATATTCTCTTTAATACCATCTTCTGCATTATTATTTTGTAATAGTGAGATATTTCTGTTCGAAATCATTAACTTTATATTTCAGTTTTTCTTTTTTAATAAATCTACAAAAATGTCAACAATTCTGTGTTTTTCTGTCAATATAGGGTGCTGTGTGTACATTAATGAGGGGAAAAAATTAACTTAAATGATTTTAGCAAATGGCTGCAATATAACAAAGAGTGAAAAATTTAAGGGGGTCTGAATACTTTCCGTACCCACTGTATGTTACACAACGTGTACTGCATATTAATGGAATGAATTACATTTTTGCTCACCTACAGATGCAATTATACAGTGCGGTAAAGACATGGTTTAAACATTTTCAAATAAAAAGTTAAATTAAATTAAACAGAAAACACTTTGACTTTCCTGTTATGATACAAAAAAGTGACAGTGACAACCCCCCGCAGAGCTCTTCATTACTGAAGATGAACTGAAGAAGGTACATGACTTTGAAGAGCAGTGCATGGAGGAGTATTTCAGAGAGAAAGATGACCGCTTCAATTCCTCCAACGATGAGAGGATACGTGTGACATCTGAAAGGTTAAAACATTTCAGACAACACAACAGAACATTAACACTTTTAACTCTATTTTAAACCAGAGGTCTTCAAGTGTTTTATGGCATGGACCCCCCAAATATGATCATCCCCTTGCAAGTGATCCCCTTCCTAAAATATATAAGCAGTATATATTTCCATGTATACAGACCCATTTATACTTTGTGAGAAAAATGTTAAGAATTGAAGTTGAAGAAGTTGTGTTCAAAATTATTGAATTGGCTTTTACATGGTCACTGAAGCCACAGCCAAATTAAAATTATTTTGACATTATTTGCATTTTATTTTTCGAACCATCATTGGAGTCATTTTAAATTTATAAACCTGAAGAGAAACATTTTTCAGGGTTTCCGTGGGTCCTTACAAGTGTTAAAAATTATCAAATTCAAGACCATAAAAAGTCTTAAATGGTACAAGTCTTAATTATGATTTTAAGAGGTTTTAAATTTGAGGACAGAAAGAGTAGAACTGCTATAAGGCTTAATGTGACGATTAAACTTCAAAAGGCTTTGATTTCATTAAGTAAACATGCTTTGTGTACTGCTGTTACCGGGGAAACAGTTCTATTTCTGCAGTTCCAAAAGCGCCAGATCTGGCCAAGGTTACAAAAAAATTTCTGCTGCACTTAAGGTTCCTAAGAGCACAGTGGCCTCCATAATCCTTAAATGGAAGACGTTTGGGACGACCAGAACCCTTCCTAGAGCTGGCCGTCCGGCCAAACTGAGCTATCGGGGGAGAAGAGCCTTGGTGAGAGAGGTATGTCTCTAAAAATGGCTGTCCACCAACGTTTACCATCCAACCTGACAGAACTGGAGAGGATCTGCAAGGAGGAATGGCAGAGGATCCCCAAATCCAGGTGTGAAAAACTTGTTGCATCTTTCCCAAAAAGACTCATGGCTGTATTAGATCAAAAGGGTGCTTCTACTAAATACTGAGCAAAGAGTCTGAATACTTAGGACCATGTGATATTTCAGTTTTTCTTTTTTAATAAATCTACAAAAATGTCAACAATTCTGTGTTTTTCTGTCAATATAGGGTGCTGTGTGTACATTAATGAGGGGAAAAAATTAACTTAAATGATTTTAGCAAATGGCTGCAATATAACAAAGAGTGAAAAATTTAAGGGGGTCTGAATACTTTCCGTACCCACTGTATGTTACACAACGTGTACTGCATATTAATGGAATGAATTACATTTTTGCTCACCTACAGATGCAATTATACAGTGCGGTAAAGACATGGTTTAAACATTTTCAAATAAAAAGTTAAATTAAATTAAACAGAAAACACTTTGACTTTCCTGTTATGATACAAAAAAGTGACAGTGACAACCCCCCGCAGAGCTCTTCATTACTGAAGATGAACTGAAGAAGGTACATGACTTTGAAGAGCAGTGCATGGAGGAGTATTTCAGAGAGAAAGATGACCGCTTCAATTCCTCCAACGATGAGAGGATACGTGTGACATCTGAAAGGTTAAAACATTTCAGACAACACAACAGAACATTAACACTTTTAACTCTATTTTAAACCAGAGGTCTTCAAGTGTTTTATGGCATGGATCCCCCAAATATGATCATCCCCTTGCAAGTGATCCCCTTCCTAAAATATATAAGCAGTATATATTTCCATGTATACAGACCCATTTATACTTTGTGAGAAAAATGTTAAGAATTGAAGTTGAAGAAGTTGTGTTCAAAATTATTGAATTGGCTTTTACATGGTCACTGAAGCCACAGCCAAATTAAAATTATTTTGACATTATTTGCATTTTATTTTTCGAACCATCATTGGAGTCATTTTAAATTTATAAACCTGAAGAGAAACATTTTTCAGGGTTTCCGTGGGTCCTTACAAGTGTTAAAAATTATCAAATTCAAGACCATAAAAAGTCTTAAATGGTACAAGTAAGTCTTAATTATGATTTTAAGAGGTTTTAAATTTGAGGACAGAAAGAGTAGAACTGCTATAAGGCTTAATGTGACGATTAAACTTCAAAAGGCTTTGATTGCATTAAGTAAACATGCTTTGTGTACTGCTGTTACCGGGGAAACAGTTCTATTTCTGCAGTTCCAAAAGCGCCTCCTGCTGGCAGAGAATGAATTTACATTTTCAATAATCCAGTCTGCTGTTTTTGCTCGGATCAATGTGAAAATCATTTACAACTCTGCAAACACGCAGAGTTGTAAATGTGAACTGGTGGATCGTCAAGAAGATAATGCATTATAAAAAAAATGAACAATTAAGACAGTAAAATAGCTTATATTTCTATGTTGTTTAATATAATTGATTGATAATTATGTTATTTAATAAATATAAAAATTGATAATAATTGTTTAAATTAATATATTAATTGATACTTTTTTAACTCATCCATTTAAAAAAACAGTTTAAAGGCTGAAATGTGAAGTTTATCATTTTATAAAACTTTTTGTATTTGTGAAAACCTGTATCTGAACTGTAAATCATGCTTTTTACTGTCATTTTAGAGTTTAATATGTTACCATAGACATTGAACTACCCCGCTCATATGATATTAATTTTATTTGTGCAGGTGTTGAAAAAGGTCTTAAAAAGTCTTAAATTTGAGCTTTAAAATCCTGCAGATACCCTGTTTTTAATTCAGTTCAGAATTATTTGTAAAGCTCTTTTCACAAATATATATCATTCCAGAACAGCATGTTAAAAAGATATTGCATTAAATATATATAATAAATGTTTGTAACATGTTAACTTTGAGAACCCTGAAAATTCATTTTGTAAACTCATTTTCTTTTCTAATTTTCTCAAATTTTCTGCAAACCCTCTAGCAACCTCTTGTGGCCCCCGGGGGTCCCTGTACCCCAGTTTGAAAGTCTTTTTTCATTTAAATGTATACAATACAAAAAGTAATATATAATTAAAAAAACATATTACTTTAATGTTCATAACTATTAATAAGCACTTCATTATGTACACTACTGTTCAAAAGGGATTTGGAATTGGTTAGATTTTTGTTTTTGAGCCTCTCATGCTGACCAGGGCTACATTTATTTGAACAAAAATGTAATATGAAGTGCAACCAACACAACATTACTAGATGTTGCTTTTTGGAAATGGCCTTACAAATATTCATGGAATTGTCTCATCTCTGATCATTCAGGGTGGAGAACATGGCAATGCGTCTGGAGGAAGTGAATGAGAGGGAACATTTCATGAAAGCATCCCTGCAGACTGTGGATATCCGGCTCGCCCAGATGGAGGAGATGATCGGCCGCATCGCTGTGGCACTGGAGCGGGTTGCTGGTATGGATCGAGGTGAAGTCAACAAAGCCCAGTCCAGGACATCATCTGACTGCACAGATACAAATTACATCCTGCGCCAGAGCAGTTTCAACAGCCAAGAAGGCAATTCCTACAGGCTACAGGAGTCTCTGGAGCAGGGTGGTGAAGAGTCCATTTCCCCTACATCTCCAACCACTCTGGCCCCACGCGTCCGCAGTCACTCCTTCTATGTAAGCCACTCCTCCAAGGATAGGAGTGGTGCAGATCGAGGAGAAGGCTTCCTTAAAGACAGATTGTTCAGCCTTCATCGGGCCAACAGTTCACAGTCTGTGTCCTCAGGAGCAGGTCCCAAAGAGTCCAAGCCCACTCCTTTGAATACTTTATCTGTGGACCAGCAGCTACGCCCTTCTTCCTGTATAGACATCTATGTTTCTGCCTCAGAGGACGTCCCGCCCACTGAGAGCTTCTTGGAGCCGGTCCGGGCAGTTCCGTCTCTTGCTCGAGACTCATCTCTCCATTCTGAGATCATGGAGGTGGTGCTCTCAAGGGGGCGGGACTGCAGTGGAAGGGCAGGGGGCAGCGAAAGACAGTCGGATGGCACGGTCCTGTTTGAGGACAGCGCTGCTGCTGACCTATCGCTCTGCTCTGCCCACCTGCTGCCAGATACCTTGCCCCCCTGGGACATGGACCCCTCGCCGCCACCATCGGCTGGTGCTCTTGAGCGGTCCAAGAGCAGCCGCTTCCTATCCACAGCAGGGCCTCTGTTTCTGGACGAGCCGCCATTGGTTAAGTCGCACAGCCTGATGTTCACGTCACGTGGTTACTATGGCGGCATGGGCGTGCAGGTGAAGGCAGCCGAATATACCAGCATAACAGATTGCATCGACACCCGTTGTGTCTCTACCCCTTACCCTGTCCCAGAGAGGTCTGACTCACCTGGAGGCTCTTTCACATTCGATAAGCCCCAGGACCTGGGCGTCTCACACCCTGAGAGAGATGCCGAGCTCAGTCATGCAGAATCTGATGCAGAGGAACCCGCAGAGGGGTCAGCAGACACAGTTAAGGGGGGTCAAAGCAGCAGTGGCAGAATAGGCGCAGACCTGGGCCTGGGCCTCGCACTGGGCCCGTTTGGCACGCCGATATCTAGACTAGAGCGTGCAAACAGCTGCTCCTCTTCGGAGGAGTCGCATTCCAACATCTACTCCCGAAAGAGCTTCTCCATTAGTGAGAAAATGGACAAGGGTCGTGGAAGCTCCAGGAATCCTTTCCAGAAGGCCAGAGCCGGGGCAAGGCTGGAGGGTCAGACAGACTCGCTGTCTATGAGGAAACTGGCCAAACCCTCAGAATTCCGAAGTTTTGATAGCAGACACAATTACACGTGATGATGGCAGACCAGTAGTGATGCCATTGTAGATCTAGTTCATGTAGGATGGCTTTACCTCGTTTACAATCCAAGGGCCAGTCCGTTAATTAGTACTGTCTGAATGTGTAATTAGCTGTACACTGGAATGTTTTATCATGGGTATCAACTTCCTGTTAATTTCTTGTTATAACACTGCAATGCAAAGTCAGATTTTCTTTAGTATTCATAGATTCAGAAGATGACCACTGCCATTAGGCCAACATTAGTACCCAGTTGAGAGGAAAACCTTGAGATTAAGGGCCTGTTAACACTATGATGAATGTTCGGTATGATAAATATAATCATTTGAATGAATGGCAGTTAATGCAGAATTTTTATTTTTGGAGAGTTTTTGTAATCTATTCCATTGCACTGCAAAGAAAACTGGCCAACCAATAAGCTTTTTGGTCAAACGCCCACAGCCGCTGCTGTTACATAAACTACAACTTAAGGGTTGGTCACTCATGCAAAGAAGTTTTGCATTTTGCTGCATTCCAAAGTTCAAGTTTGGTGAACTCTGAAACCGTGAAAGTGTGTGACCAATTGAAGATTGATACGTAACGGCATGGCCTCATATAGCTGAATTAAAAGAACATAAATTTAAAACTGCAGTGCTACAGGAAAGTGGAGTAGATTGTATGTTTTTACATTGTAGATTTATTATTAATTGTTGTGTGTTGAATTTAAAAGACGCTGCAGAGTGTGACCTCATATCATGATTGTTGCAGTGCCTGAAGAAAGTGTGACCTCTGCTTTAGTGGCGCTCACCTACAGACCATTTTGCAGATCCTTCCTCTGCTATTTACAAAGAAACATTAAATAGCAGAGCAAGAATCTGGAACTGGCTCTAATGGCTCTGTACTTTTGATTTGGTGTTGTTTGATAAACACCATAGCGAATTAAAAAAAAAATCTGAACGCCTGTTTCCAAACATGTAAATACAAATATAAAAAATTTGACATTTCTCTTTGACAGGTGTGCTTCAGAAATGAAAAGTATTAATGTGGTCACATGATGCGATTTCAATTTTTCCTTTCTCTTTGGAGTGTTACAAGCTCTTGGTGCATAAAGAAAATCTGTAAAGTTGCAAAGACTAAAGTCTCAAATCCAAAGAGATATTCGTTATAAAAGTTAAGAGTCAAGCACGCCTGCCTAAAACGGCTCGTTCTAACACGCCCCCACATGTCTACGTCACGATGTGGGAAGATTTGCATAATGCCACCCAAATGTTCATGCAAAGAAAGAAGGCGTAACCTTTATTCTCGCTGTAGTATTGTTGTTGCCGCCGCCGCCATGTCGTGAAGGCGCTGTGTGTTTCGTTGTGAAAGAGAAACTACTTTGTTTGGCCTTCCAAAAGAGGACAATATCTGCTTCGTCATGCCTGGAGTTGATCCGTGCTGGTCGCTGAGGAAATACATCAACTTCGCGCTGTGGATCGCCGGATCGGCTTTCACCGTGGACGAAGCAGAGTCCAGCCCGGGGTCGTCACATGTGGTTGCAGCAAGCCCGCCGGAAGCTCCTTCATCGAATCCGTCGGCCGCACCGTTCTCAAGCCCGCCCGCCTCCGCTCACTCTAGGCCTCCGGCCTCCGCTCACTCTAGCCCGCCGTGTGTTTCGTTGTGAAAGCGAAACTACTTTGTTTAGCCTTCCAAAAGAGGACACGACTAGAAATCAGTGTTTAAGTTGTTTTTACAACACTCTTCCAGAACAGTTCAACCCAAATATTCAGATGTGTCCAGCGCATTTTATGGAGGACTGTGTCCTGATCCTGGTAAAGTAGACTACAATGCCGGCTGTTCTGATTCACAGACTGTAAGTAAATTTTTTTATATTTAAAGAATTTGCCACTGACGATTCAAACGCGAGTTTTGAGCAGTGTAGAGTAGCGCTTGTTGTTTGTCATTTCTCCGATCACAAATGCAGACATGATTTTATGTTTACGCGGCGCGATGCAACGCAACGCGTAAAAAGACAGT
>NW_015505331.1:1966933-1992901 GCF_001515645.1 Sinocyclocheilus grahami
CCGCACCGTTCTCAAGCCCGCCCGCCTCCGCTCACTCTAGGCCTCCGGCCTCCGCTCACTCTAGCCCGCCGTGTGTTTCGTTGTGAAAGCGAAACTACTTTGTTTAGCCTTCCAAAAGAGGACACGACTAGAAATCAGTGTTTAAGTTGTTTTTACAACACTCTTCCAGAACAGTTCAACCCAAATATTCAGATGTGTCCAGCGCATTTTATGGAGGACTGTGTCCTGATCCTGGTAAAGTAGACTACAATGCCGGCTGTTCTGATTCACAGACTGTAAGTAAATTTTTTTATATTTAAAGAATTTGCCACTGACGATTCAAACGCGAGTTTTGAGCAGTGTAGAGTAGCGCTTGTTGTTTGTCATTTCTCCGATCACAAATGCAGACATGATTTTATGTTTACGCGGCGCGATGCAACGCAACGCGTAAAAAGACAGTATAAGTCATTATAATCCATAATTATGTCCCCACTGGATGCAACAAATGCCTTGTTTGTAATGGGTTTTAATGTTTTTGTCTCGTCGCTCCGGTCGGGACACAGCATCACAGTATGGTAAGGGGCGTAACATTTCCATCACACGCTTAAGGTATTTGGCCAATCACAACGCACTGGATAGCTGGCCAATCAGAGCACACCTCGCTTTTCAGACCGATGAGCTTTGGCGTTTCAGAAAGGCGGGGCATAGAGGAGAAACAATAATGTACAATGTACAGTATGTGGAAAATAATGTGTTTTTTTAACCTTAAACCACATAAACACATTTCATTACACCAAATACACAAAATAATGTTCTTTTTAGCAACATCATATGACCCCTTTAAGTAAAAAAGTATTTTGTGTACCAGGGTAACCAGAGCATTTCTCCTTATCTATAAGCGCCACCTACTGGCTACGTTCACACTGTCAGTTTTTGGGATTGACAACCGCATTTTCTTTACAGGTGTGAGAGTCTCGAAATGTCCCGTTTACACAGCATCTTACAGTTGCGTTTGGAATTCTGTCAGTATGAATGTGCAATAGGAGTCAAGCCCGTAGTCCTTACCAGTAAACATAGCGACAGTGACCAAAGTAAAATCAAAGAAGGCGACGTCCATAAAACTGAAAGTCTTATCACTTTCTGACACGACAAGAGTCCAATCGAGCCGCGAGTTCTTTCGTCAAATCTTCATTAACCGACAGCAGCCTTTAAATTTGGGTGGAGTGCGGAGTATTTGAGTCGCGAGCAGAACACAAAACTGAAGGGATCTAAAAATGTCAGATGACAGACACGCAGCTCATTTCTCCCTCACTTTAAGTAACTGAAAACACACATGAAAACACAGTAGACGCGTTTGTGCAGCAGAGCGGTTCTCTCTCGCACTTCATGACGTGACAGACAACTAGTTGTCCAGTCCTGTTCCGTTCACACAGCGCGTGTGCTCCGAGAATGCGGTTGTGAATCCTGAAAATGTACAGGTGTGAGTTCGGTTTCAGAATGCGGTTGTCACGCCCGTAAATAACCGAACTGTGTGTGAACGTAACCGTATTAAGGACTCAAATACAGGACTGACAACCGTATTCTGCTGCTGTGTGAACGTGGCCAATTGTCAGGGAGATATTTTGTATTTTCAACCAGCCTGCCTACCTTTTTTCTTTTCTTTTTTTTGCTGCATTGGTCTGAACAGACAAATTGCACTTGCAACTGAATTTTTGTGCCGAACATTTGTATTGGTGTGAACAGGCCTTCACATAACCTTGCAATGCAAATTACTGTTTTAGTTTAGGTGAGTCACCCACGTCACAGCATGAATCGTGTTCTCTCTTTATTGACTGATTTCTTGAGTGTATCTCCTACAGGCCACATAGAGTGATGGTTTAATTCCAAAACAATTTTAAACTTAAATGAAAACAGGACTTTGACAGTTACAAAAATGTAATGCTAAAGTTTGTTGTGTATACAAAGATTTGTTCTGTCAATTAAAACCCACAAACCAGATTAGACAAACATACACATATCTTCCCTAACATGTTGAATGTGGCGTATAATTCGTTTTATTATGAAAGGATTAACCTTCTTGGAGCCTTGAAATATCTCTTGGCCCATGTGGATGTATACATCTGCATTCAAAAAGCTTCATAGTCACACAGCAGTCAGTTATGTTATATAAGGTGTCTGAATGCAGCAAAAGTTTGTGCAGAATTTCCACTCTCATTATTAAACAGGTAACACATTTTAAAGTGTTAAATGATCATGTTTTGTCTTTTGCAGTCTGTTTTGTTCCAAATATATCACAGCAGGGTGCCCATTTGAGTGTAATTAAATAAAAGTAACTGCTTGAACTCTATACTAACAGCATGTTTGGTATGGAATGCTAGTTTACTGCTTACTGCGCTGTATATACTGTATACTGCATACTATTTAATAATAGTATGTGGTAGAAGTAAAGAGTATATGATGATAAATGTTTCAAACAGTAGTATGCTACATTGTTGTCGCATAACATGACTATATTGCAATTTTAATTTTGAAATACATATTTATCTCAATTTTGTATAAAAATGTCACACTCCAAATGAAAAGTCAAGCACACTGAATTGTCGGCTACACTATTATGCAGTGTGTTCAGATTGTATTCTGCACAGGTAGTAGGTCTTTTAAGTATTTCCAATCATACAAAAAAAAGTGCTGCTGTGGCAAAAATGTATAGTATGATAGTATGCCATTCCAAACATACTTTTCAGACTGTTGCAAGGGTTAAAATGTTTAGAGAACCTTTCCAAAATGGATTTTAAAGCAAAAAGCCTGGTTGTCTTTATATGAGTGTATGTTGTTTTACACAGAACAGGTACTATATGTTAACTTGCTATGCAAGACACCACAGAGAGTTGGTTGGTCGGTCAGTAAGAAGTGTTATGCACTTTAAACCAGGAGTTCATTATGCACACCAGTCTCATCACTAATCAATCTGATAGTGCAGTGTTTAATTTGGAAAGATATTAAAAGCACATCAGCACAGTTGAGACAGGGACCCATTCAATGTTAAATATGTCTTTAATGAACACGAGTACATATTCTCTTCTATTTTAAGCAAGTTATATGCCTTGGCAATTTTCTTCCTATTTTATGGTTAATTAAGATATGTATTTATGTTTGCTCATCACTAATCAATCTGATAGTGCAGTGTTTAATTTGGAAAGATATTAAAAGCACATCAGCACAGTTGAGACAGGGACCCATTCAATGTTAAATATGTCTTTAATGAACACGAGTACATATTCGCTTCTATTTTAAGCAAGTTATATGCCTTGGCAATTTTCTTCCTATTTTATGGTTAATTAAGATATGTATTTATGTTTAGTTTATTGTTTATGATGGAAAAAATTATTGTATTATAGTGGGTGTTCAGAAGGATAAGGAGATCTGGACAGACTTATATTTAACGAATGCATATAAATCAATCAATCCCTTTTAATTAAAGCAGATTATTTTAAATTGTTTTTCAACTTAAATCAAATGAAACAGTGCGGGTTTAAAGCAATACAGAAATGAGATTTGTATCTCTGGCATAAATCCAGTGTACTATACTATTCAATATAGTCCCTTTTTAGTCCAGCCATTCTGATTCCACCACACGTATCACTCATAGGATGTATTTTATTTGCCTTACCAATGTGCAATACTGCTAAGAGATTTGAAAACATTTATAACAGTCACAGTGTTCTGAGATGTTGAAATGTACACTCGGTGTTAGAGCGTGAATGTGAACCAAAAGCAAAATAATAAAAGACATGATTTTATTTTTTGTGCATAGCAGTAATTCTAATCACTGTGGTTTTCATATATCCAATGATCTTAATATCAATATTAGTATGACATTCACTATGTCGATCGGATTTGCTTCATTTTATATGATTTCAAACTTGATTTCCTCTTTGGGCCACTTCTACAAGGTGATTATACTGCAAAGAGCTTTAAGGGGTAAAATGAATACATGAACAATACATGGGCCCTTAAAATATGTCCATGCTGTATTATTTTGGGTAATGTCATTTGACAAACCCTCTTGTTGGACTGGTTCCAGCAAAAGAAGAGGGTGTTATGAAGTTAATGAATGCAAGTTTATCTAACTATCGCCTGTTTTGCTCTCGTTAAGAGTTTTTGTTTGGGATAGAAGACAGAGCATATTTATGACACTTGTTTTTCCACATGTAAATGTTTTGTATATGATCTGTAAATCTTTCTGTGGATGTAAAAAATGAGTTTAATATATTAATGATAGGATTTTAAGAAAACATTTCTGTGTCTGATAGAAGACATTACACTATGACAACCTACCCAGTGTGCCAAAACGACATGACGACTTATAACTTTATGTACAGTATTTTCTTAATATTTTCCTATATTGTAGCATAAAAGGTTGTGAATTGTATACCACTTTTAGTCAAGTCCAGCTTCTTTTTAAACTTATTGGTGAGCACTTGTCTGCTAACAAGTACAAGCACATGTTTTCTGCAATAATGCTGTAGTTTGAACGGAAAGGTCTTAATTTACTTAGTGTCTTTAAAATGCATGTTGTTCTTCCAAAAGATACAAGTTGAGAGATGAGTAAACAGACAGCGGGATCCTATAGTAAAAGGCTAAGTATTTGGATGCAAATACAAATGTGTATACTGTATTCCTCAATGTGAATAAGATGTTTGGCATGTAATAACAAATAAAAGAATATATATAATTCAAAACCTCATTGTGTTTCATTTTTTGTTAGGAGAAATGATCGTTCACTTTATGGAGTTTCAGTGTAATTATTAGGAGCTTGTCACATTATTTCCAGAGAATGGCACCTGGTTTATTATTTACTTGCTGATTGTTGAAAGATACAAACATATTTAAGGTTTCACAGCTCCTTGTCTATTTCAGCCTTCATTGAGTTCAACAAGGTCAGTCTTTGGTGAGTGTGGCCATTTTAGATTATTTCCCTCATTTGCACTACAAAAACATTTAGAATATAAATTTGGCACTTTATTTTGTTAGTGTGGTCCCATATTGAGTGATGGCGTGGAAAAACGAATTTTGGGATAAAACAGGCGAACATATTGAACAAATTATTCCAAAATAAGTCTTTGATTTTTTTATTTAGGCTACTTGTGCTATTTAGTCCCATGTCTCTGTCTACAGGGAGGGTCTTATGCCGCGTGCGTCTTTACTACAGCTTTTTACAAGCTTTGGTACTGTACATCCCGAAATTCCAAAGAACAGATCCTTCTTGAGATCGGAAACGACATGCGTAGGCTACTGTTCAGCTGAAACAGAAGCGTGACTCTGCATTAGAGCGGAAGTGTTGCTTGCACTGTCCTTTCAGCATCGTAGGGAGGCGTTCAAGTTCACTTCTAGTTCACGGTACATTCTGTTCCACAAAAACAGACACGTGTGTGTGGGGCTGGTTACAGCGCAATAACAACAACGTGACCCATCTCGAATTGACAGCGTTGTTAGAAACGGGATGATTTATTAGACGGTTTAACTTGCTGAAGGTTGTTTACACGCGTCACCTTTCAAATAGTACAACAAAAACAACACCTGGATTTCATTTTATTGCCATGATGAAGTCTCATTCCTATGACTGACAACACTTACCAAGACAAGTAGGCTAAATAGGCCTATTTCAAGAACGTTGTTAATAAAAAAAAAAGTTTTATGGTATGAAATGTTTAGAAATATATGAAATGCTAAATATTTAGATGAGTATTCTGCTTAAGTGAGTGTTAATAGGATTGTTGATAGTCTCATGTTGTCCTCTCTACTGTACCTATTAACAGTGTCATAATACGTTCATGCCGTTCATGCCAATGGATAAACTTTTGAAATGGGGCCGCAAGTGTTGTTCCCATATTTTCCTAGAACTGTCTCCCACTGTGAACCTCCGCGAGTTCGGAGACTACTCCGAAAAGAGTCGTGTTACGTTTGCTCTCATTGGCTAATTTCTCCTTCTCCAACGGCCCTTCGCGAGGGCCCGCCTCAAAACGTCTAGGCTACTACTGATAGGCAATGCTTGTGCAGCACAAATCCTCTGCACGCATGCTTTGTTGAAAGAAATGGACTTACTCTCGTGTGTTAGCGATCAATTGCTCAATACTTCGCTGCGACCGTTTTCCCTGAAAGCCGAGAGATCAAATAATGTATTTCAGGTCGACCGTCGAAGACAGGTCTTGAAGGTTTTCGAAGAAATTGATATTTATTGCTGTCCATTTAAAGTCATATAGGCCTATGTTCAATTTTACTTTAAAAATCCCATCGTCACAACTGAAAAAGCTCCATTGGGCAATATCCCATATACACTGATATATCTACCTCTGTTAAATGGTGTATTTACTGATTTCTATATGTTATGCTTATGTTAATATTTTTCACTGCATGGTGCCTGTTAATGTGAAACTAGCTCACACTGGGTTTTTTAACATCCCGTGACTTGAGATAAATGTAAGATAGACAAATGATAAATCTTATCAATGCAAGCGTTTACTACTTTTTTTCTTTCTTTTTAGAAACAACTATATATCGGCCAGTGCGTTGAGTGATTACAGTGCTGAAGGAGGGCACATGCTACTACTCGTAGTTCCTGTTATGTTAGCACGCCCCTCATCCGATACTCAGAACACTATTGGACCCATGAGCCTTCAATAGCATGAGAGTCAAGGTGATTCCTGGTAGTGCATTCAATGCACTCTTGGACCACCGTGTCCAATCAGCGACGAGTTTTATGATGACACCGTGGGATTCCGCGAAGTACTGTTTCTTTCAGATGAGAACAGCAAACAGCGGCACAGAGAGAGGCACACGGATGAGGGAAGAAGGGAATGACAGTTCTCAAAGTTCCACGCTTTCTGATGTGGTTGAAATAATATTGGGAATAGGCACCTGGATGCCTATTCGATAACTTGTGCGTGTAGACGCAAGCGACACACGCTTTTATTCTTCGCTTAGAACATTAATCATCGCAGTCACATTGGGAAAAACACGTGTAGGAGCCACGTTTTCCACAGTCATCTGTTTCCCGATGCGCATATGATGAGAATCCCGAGCCCTAAGTTTTTCTATTTGTAGCAGGTGACTCCTCCATTTCCAGGACATTTTAGGTAACTACAATGACGGACGTTAATACTGCAGCTAGGTCATTGGGGCCGGTCTCAAACGGTGGCCGCTCAGACAAACTAGCCGACGAGGAGGGATCTGAAGAAAGTCAAGAGAGTCGGACTCTGTTGATGGTCGCAATGATTCTGCTGGACCTAAATCAGTGTATCCCGAGCGGCATCAGCGCCAAATGTATAGTGGACAGTGATGTGGATAATCAGCCCGGCGTGAAGGAAAACCGGGAGAAATGCAGACAGAACGCGAGCAGGGTGAAAAGGACACGGAACCGCGACAGACTGCATGTATCCGCTGAGAAGAGACACTGCTGCCCCTATGCTGACTGTGGCAAAATATACGGCAAGTCGTCCCATCTTAAGGCGCACTTCAGAGTACACACCGGTAAGAAATAAGCACTGTTGAATTATTTTGTGCTTAAGTGTACAGTAACTCAACTAACGCCGGTAATTCGATTCGGATCGTTCGTTTATCTGGCCCACAGTCTGTCACGCCCCACGCCCGCGTGTTCTGTTCGGTTTCGGGAACTGCCACTCATGTAACGGTGGGTGTAACCGCAGGCGGAGCGCTCATGGGTACACATGAGGGTGGAACAGGACACACTGTTACTAATCAAAGTGTGAGCAAACATGTTGCTTAGTCCACATTGTTACGCAGGGCACCGTGAGACATTACATTGCGTAATCGTGTGGTAAAAATGCTAGAAGTAGCCTAGTATCATTTCAGGCTTGCTAATGATACGGTTGGGCCCATATCGCGAATTAAATTCTGTTTTCTGCTTTATGCATCATATGAATTAATATGTCTATTCTATTCTAATAATGAGTCTAATCTCAGTGTGTGCCGTGGCCGCTGGTCCTTGACGATCCGCATACTTCAATGCGACAAGCACTAAAATAACCGCATATAACCTAACAACGCAACGATGACGTGATGTGATTCTACATTTGTAAACATCCGGCACGTGGTGTGTAAACGTCCCCTCCAATTGAGTGCGGTCACATTCAGAGCAAATCACTAGTAACTATCAAAAATCAGCGATTTCTCCGGTTTTTACATACGCACACTGAACAAGTTGCCAAAACGCCGGTGAAGGTGCGTACATGCATGGAAAAAAATCTAGACGTGCCGATTTTTATTTATTTTTTGCTGCTGCTGTCTGGTTTTGTCAATAGGGGCTGAAATAAAAACAGTTTTAAATTTCTCTCTCCCATGTGTGTGTTCTTAGGTGAGAGGCCCTTTCAGTGTACCTGGCCAGGCTGCGCAAAGAAATTCTCACGGTCGGATGAACTGACGCGACATTTTCGCACGCACACCGGGGAGAAGCGTTTCTTGTGCCCGCTCTGCGACAAATGCTTCATGAGAAGCGATCACCTCACCAAACACGCCCGCAGACACGTCAACTTCCATCCCAGTATGCTTCAGGGTCCTGCCGGGCGAAGACGACACTCTTCAACGTCTACATCGTCCTCTGGCTCCAGCGATCACATGTCTGCTGGTGTTTGAGCAACCATGTGACCCCTCACTGCACATTTTGGATGTCTGTCTTTCTTGAGGCTCAGATCTTGGAGCCGCTGATATTGAGGTGATGATATGAGATATCAGGTGTGTTACATAATGGAGACATACAAAATATGTTGTGCTGGAGTTCTCCATGACAAAGCCTGAAATGGGACTGCTCAATGGAATGGACAGAAATGATCAGCTTTAGGCAGAACAATAATGCACATTTAGTCCAAGGGTTATTAAAAAAATTATAGGGGTATTTATAACTTATCACATATCATGAATATAAGATTGTTCAATACAGAGCCAGGGGATTTATTACACACCCACTGTGACAAAGGGAAGTGAAAAATATTTAGTGTGTGGTGAAACGGAGACACATTTTAATGATCACTTTAAAGTGTCCAATTTTACAATGGTCCAGTTGGCAGAAGTGGATAGGTTTTAATATAATCGCTATGAATGTTTTTGGTTATTTTGTGTTATCTACAGGGACAGCAGTTGACTTAAGTGTTGAAGACACTTAAGTCTATGGTATTTGTATGATATTAAAACAGATGGTTACTTATGAGATTAACTTCGCATCGTGTGAGGTTGTACGCACATAAACAAGCTTTGGTGTTTTTTAAGCAATCATTTATTCATCATTCATTCATTCATCATCAATTATTTGCATATTCTAATCAGTTATGCAAAATAATGTAACTTATTTAATGTACAGCATTGAAATACTCTATTCAGAACAGTTTTATAATTTCTTTTTGAAACTTTTATTTGTTTGTTTGGTCAGCCTTCTCAAGTGATGTAGTGAAAATAAGAGAAGTTCACTGATTAATAGTTTACCACCGCCATCTATAGGTGTGTTATGGGAAAACACAAGGTAAGAGCTGTGCCTTACATCTCTGTACACTGCACAGCTGAAAAAGACAACAAAGATTGTATATTTCTTCCAGTACCTATGATTTTATTAGCAGCCTATAGTATTTACCATCAATCAATGAACATGAGTAACATTATCTTTTATTAGTTTTATTAATGGGTTTTTCATTTTCATACAAGTTCCTCTTGACTTCAGAAGTCTTTCCACTGTTCAGCTGTTTACTTGAAATAATAAATGCTATTTGAAAATAGATTTAGTTTAAATCTACCATAATGATCAGCCATTGTGCTTTAAAAGACACAAACTGAATTTTACATGTGAATCAACGATCAATGTATCTGTTGGAGCTTTATTCAATAACAATTATATAGATTTTTATATTTTATGTTATGATAACTGCTCAACAAATATTTGGATTTTATTGTCACATCGTATCTGTGCTAATTTATTGTTCAGATGTTCCATATGTTCAGTAGGTTGTGAGCCTGAATTCAAGCAGGTCATTTAAAACATACTGTCATTGTAAAAATGCTCAACCTGTGCCTTGTTTTGAGTTTAAGAAGAACTTTAGAACTTTGAGTTTAAGAACTCTTATCTTAGACTGCAGAATGTAATTAGCAAGTTACTGAGAAGTACATTGATGTAATTTACAAAAGTCTTCTCAGTTGTGTTGTGAATGCCTGTGTTGTGATGTGTATATCTGTGTCTTACAGACTTTGAGCCACTACCAGTGTACATACATATTCTGTACTTTTACATAAGTATCATTTGTGCAACATTCATATTTTGGCTTTCCTGTACCTGTAAATTATGTAAATAAAGGACTAATTAAAAAAAGAAAAGTGTAATTCAGGTCTGCTTTTATTGAAATCACTTAAACCAATAACAACATTGTTATTACATAAATGGACTTTCTCACATAATTAACATATTTATAACATGAAAACACAGCTTTTGTCCAACAAATGCTCACCTTTGATTACACTTTGAATTTTGATACATCAGGTCATTACACTATTTTAGTCATAGTTAAAACAGACTAAAAAGTGAATATGAGCAGTTCGAATGAAAACAGTTTGCATTTTGAGATACAACTTGATCAAGACAATATGAAGAGTGTAAAGATAACACATAAAATGTGTTTGGCTTTCAAAGCTGAATGGAAGGGTAAAATCTGTAAAAAGGATTTCATGTGTAGATGAGCAGCGCAGTTTCATCATTGATAGCTTGAATCATTTTTAATAATAACAATAATGAGGCCAGGGATTTGATCAGTTTAGCAACATTAACATTCTAAGGTTAGTTCCAAAGACCAGCAGAAAACAGTGTTTTTAAATAGCCCACAATGTCTGAGAAAGTAACTGATTTCCATGAAATGAAGCGATATATTCTGATTGGCGGTATGCATATAAAATGCTAAATTAAAATGGACACAAGGTAAAGTGATTCCAACAAGGAGCATAAACATTCTTTGGTGCCTTCAAGTCTGTGAAATCTGAACATCTTCCAGACTAAAACAGTACTCACTGTCACAATCTAACATGTTTGGACATTCTGTCTAAGAAACGGAACAGGATTTTCAAAATGTTATAAAGGCTATTCAATCATACCCAGTGATTTCTGACCTTTGAAAAACTGCTTTGAGAGACAGAAAGGTCTTCATGTAATCATTTTATCATCTTCGGTCTGTAGTGAGAGGTTACTGTGAAAATAACAACCGTTCAGAAATGACCAATCAAATAAAGAAGGGTTACTGTCTTTCCTTTTTGTTCATAACTCATTCGGATCTCAAATCCAGTGTAGTTTCAAACATGATTCAATGAAATACTTGTGAGATATCAGGAGTAAACAAAAAGTGTGATGCCCAGGTACATGCCAGACAAGGCTCCTGTTAGTGCTGCAGTACGAATGCACCAACATGCAAAATGTTCAACAGAAACGAATCCAAGTATAGCCTCAATAGCAGCCACGAACAATAAACATCCAACCAGATCCGTACAGAAATCAAATCTTACCATAACGACAATGTTAATGCAATGAGTGCAACAGGAACGTAGAGAATTCAGTGGATAAGCTATTTCAAACTCTCTGTAACATTAAGTTGTTTTTAAATTCACAATTAAAGTCATTTTAATGCTTTATTTGTTCTACGTTCACTTGTACAGTATAACACAATGCCAGCTAGGAGGTGAAAGTGAGCAGACTCTCCTAACGTATTAGCAAACAGTGCATATCCTGCCATAGGAGGAAGCAACCAATAATAGTCATGTTTAGAATTATAAGTACGAGTAAATGTGTGTATGTGTGTGTATTAGCACATGTAATGTGTTTTGTGTGTCTGTGTGTTCACATTTTCCTGTACACCATGTTCATCATAACGTTTACTGTACATTTCCCTCTGTAATATTGATTAGATGTCTTATCTGAGGTTATGAAAGGGAAAGAGGGAGGGGAAGAGAGAGAGGGAGCACAGGGAGGGGAAATGGTGACAGGTTTACTGGATTTGACAAGCAGTGGAGGAGGTGGCTTGGCAGCAGATGCAGGTGGAGTTAACGGATTTGGGTGGTATGAGGTCCAGGTCTTCATCATCGGGGATCTCATCCAGCCTGTATCCATCTTTCAGTAGTTGGATGTTCAGATCCTGGTTTATCTGCTGCAGGAAGCAACAAACAGCATGTCAGGCCAGGCTGCATATCCGCCACTAATTAAATTATATAAATTAGTTCAATTTTTCTGGCAGCAGTTATTTAATAGATTAATAAGACTACAGGTTCAATAGCTTGATTGGGACATTTATTGGTTTAATGAATCAATGACATGAACAACAACATGTATATGATTAACAACAACAAATGAGCAATGGTGACCTTTAAAGGAATAATTCACCCCAAAATTTTAATTTGCTAAAAATTTAGTCACCCTTAGGCCATCCAAGATGTAGATGAGTTTGTTTCTTCCTTGGAACAGATTTGGAGAAATTTAGCATTACATCACTTGCTCACCAGCTCTGCAGTGAAAGGGTGCCGTCAGAATGAGAGTCCAAACAACTAATAAAAACATTACAATCACATGCAGTCCACCGAATAACGTCCTGTGAAAAGCTACAGTATACGGGTCCATAATCCATAATAACATTATTTTGGACTGTTTTCGCTTGTAAATGGTGCTTGATCTGTGCATATTTTTTCCTGCTTCAGACAAGATGGCTTTTCACTAGAGAAAGCAATAATATGGATAGAGGACTTGTATTTTAGCTGGAAGCAATGGTTTGACATTAAAACATCTTTTAATGATGAGTTTGTGTATTAAACACATGCAGCTTTTCACAAGATCTTAATTGATTAGTTGTGTATTATTGTGACGTTTGCATCAGCTGTTTTAACACCCATTCACTGCAGAGGATCCATAAGTAAGCAAGTGATGTAATGCTAAATTTCTCCAAATATGTTCAGACGAAGAAACAAACTCATCCACGTCTTGGGTTGCCTGAGGGCGAGTACGTTTTTAGAACAAAAGGGAATTTAGTGCATAAAAGATCGTGAGTGACATCTGAGAAGGAAATCCACTGTCAAGATGCTTGGGGTATGGGGCTTAGGACATTGACCAGAGATCATAGGTACCTGTTCCCTTAGAGACCTCACCTCGGCTGACGAGTATCCTGATGAAGAATATCTAGACATGTCAAAGTCGTCATCGCTGCAAGGCAAGTGAACACAGTGACTTTGAGGCCTGTGGCCAATGGGGGCATAAATAAATCAGTGAAGGATGAGTGAAGAGCTTACCTGTCTGTGTCAAGAGCAACTAAAGGTTTCTCATCTGGACTTTGGTCTAAAGAAGAGTAGCCTTTATTGGGAACCACTAGCCTGGATGGAAAGAGAAATAGAGACAGGTTTTTGAATTAATGTGAAATAAAACAGTTTATGTACATATTGAAAACTATGATCATTTTCTCTTGAATTTACCTTGTTCTGGCCATCACGTTATTTTTCTTGGGTTGTTGATTGACAGGGCTTCCAGCATTGCCATTTTTCAGTGATCCTTTCCTAACCAACTCTCTTTTTTTGTCTGTGAGAGAGAAAAATATTAGACATATTTATATTTTAATCATGTCAAATGAAACAACACATAATTGCAAAAATTGCTTTAAATAAAAGCATAGCATTAGCATTTGGCAGTATAAACAATCCCACAACTAACCTATCTTCATGTGGAGAGGGGAAGGTTTATAGTTAAGGGTGGCAGGCTCACTCTCCCTGGTATCTGAGTCTGCCTCTGATGTGGTCGATGATGCTGGATCCTGGTGGAAAAGAGGGAAAAAAGAGAAGTGTCAGGGCAGTCTAGTTGGTCGTTCTTCTTGACAAGAGCCTTGACAGTCCATTTTTATCAATGTAGATGAGCAAAGCTTTACTTTATTTCTACTGTTTGAGTTCTGCCAGCTCATTATGATACCCTGGGATTGATGCGAAAAGAAACACAACATTTTCAGAAGCAAAGGGTGCAATTTGCCAACTTCAAATAAGGATCAGGTAAAGAATCGTGACAAATCATTTTAAAATTTCAAAAGCCTAAATCTAATAAAACTGGAAAAAAGGATGAAAAAATATAGGTGCAGTGCAACACATTTTGATATGCCGAGCACAAAAAAACTGTACATATTGTATTGTCCATATAATATAATATAATATAATAATATTACACCAAATCAGTGGGTCACAACCAAAAAATGGATTGCAGACCCAAAAAGGTTAACATTTTAAAGGGGTCCTATTATGTTTTTTCACTTTTTGAATTTTAGTCAGTGTGTAGTGTGTATGTTTGGGCATAAAAAAGATCTTCAAACTTACAAATCTCAAAGTCCACTACAAAGGGAGATATTTCGTTAAAAAAAAATCCCTTTTCAAGAACTACAACGAACGGCTCGTTTGGACTACAGCGTTTGTTTTCGGGGTTTTGTGTCACACATATCACACAAAATCACAAAGCAGTCCATTAGAATATCATTAAAATATTTCCCGCCTACGGAAATCCGAATGGTTGGGGCAAGGTCGTGGTTAGAACGCTTGGTTGAGTGCCTCAGACAAGACAACGAAGAAGAAGTTTTCGCAAGTTATTACGCATGCACCTGAATAATTATGTATGTAAATATGTATGTTACAATTATGAAAACGTTTTTATAATAAATTGCTGACAGTACAATACTGGACTATGATGTAATCTGCAGAATTTACACTTTAATATGAGACTACATTGTTTCCCATACATTGAGTGCTGGTGTTTTTATATCACTGTATTTCTGAAGGAAACCGACTGTCTTCAGAAAATTGGATGTCATTTTAATTTAATCTTGCATGTAATGTCTGATAAAGCAGTGGAGCGCTGCTTTGTGTACAGCCGTTACCGGGGAAACCTCGATCTCTATCACTCCAACAAACACTGGACTATGGTATAAATAAATTCAACTGTATAATAGTTTCACTGCAATTCATGTTATAATGTAGAATTAAATAACAATAAAAATAATACATATGCACATATCTGTACATAGTAAATGCAGTTATTTTTAAGCGGTTGTTGACATCCTATCTAAAACATGATTTAGCCAAAAAAAAATAATAATAATAATAACGTTACCACTCTAATATGTCTTGCATTATCCGTGCATGCAAAGGTTCTGCGCGATTATCTTGTTCAATATTCTCTGAGTCTGAATCTGGCTCAAATTGATATGCCAATATTGACGCCATCCTTAACTAAACTTGCTGCTTTGGCAAGGGGCGGGGCAGTACTGAAACACCGTCTAAGCTGTTCGCCAATCACAACGCACTGGGACAGCTAACCAATCACATCACATTTCGTTTTTCGGAAGGCGGGCGTTCATCAAACTCGGAACTAATCGAGCCATTTGTGCCAGAGTGGGGAGAAAGGTATTGTAATAATGTAAATTATGTAAAAAAATAATGCGTTTTTCGAATCACAGAGCATGAGAACATGTTCTAGTACACCCCCAAAACAAATTCAAGACATTGTAAAAGAGCATAATAGGACCCCTTTAAGATGAAAAGGCTAACCCCTTTAAGATATTTGTCAAAAAGCCTATTTTAGGAACTAAAGTTCATTTCATGTTTCCTAGAGGGACGATTATTACAGTTACCTGTCTGTCAGTGAAGACAGCTGTCTGTCTTTGTTTATGCTGCTGCTATGTTTTCTGTAATGTGTTCATATAATACAAAACATCTCATTTCATACCGGAGGCATATGCAGATGCATATATTGGAGTAAAATAAATGTCTCAATCTAAAGACTTCTCCTGCTCTCCTGATTCTCTGACCGGAATCTGGTCCATATTTGGCCACCTCAACCAGTTGTAAATCGAAATGTAGTAAGGTTTACTACAATATTTATATAATCTGATATAGTTATTATCACACGACGAGTGACGTATTCTCCAAATATCAGCACGACAGCAAATGTAATATTGATTAGATGAACAGCTCAATAAACAAAAAGTTAATATTAAGTGACTTACATTTTAGACACAACAGTTCTTGTTTTTGCTGTATTTCAACAATGAAAATAGTTCCAAACAAAGCAGAAATGTTTTGTGTCTCTGAGCAACACAGGACGGTGTTTCGTTACTGAATCAATCAGCCGTTTGAATGAATCGGTTGAATGAATGTCTCAATGACTCACTCATGCACTGATTTGCCGCCACCTACTGGCGATTTTAGGTTTATATTTAAAGTCTATTTTCCCAAATCATTTCAAATATCAGTATTCAACATTTTGTTTTTCAAACATCAAAATATTATTTATGCATTTGTAACTGCAGGTTAAACACATTTATGTTCTGCATTAAACAGTCTGTGTGAATGCATCTAAATGCCACTTCAGATGCGGATTCTGTGCCACCTCAGCATAGCAAACACAAATTTTGTTGATACCTATTTCATTTGATTGTTAGCAGCCCTATAGTGTCCTACTATTTGAATTTATTGATTAAATGTAAGAATTTGACACAAAAGATGATGCATACATTTAATTAGGTTAGGAAAAAAATGGCCTTATAAAGGTAAAAATTGCCATAAAATGTAAAAATCAATTTAAATCAATCATTTCTGTTACTCCTGCAAATTAACCACCGCACAGAATATGAAGAATATCAAAATATTTAGAAGAACACTTTATGTGCACTTGCGATCTTATGGACTTACAATGGCCGCCGCGTGCGCGTGTCCGTTAAGTCCACGAGACTGTAGGATGTCCCATTTGTCATTTTATCGTTCAGAAGTGTGCTTGCGAGCGCCCTCAATCCGCACTTCTGCCCGAGCCCGCACTGGGGCGAGCTCCGCAGCAGACTTCTACCCGACAGTCAAAGCGGCATGACGTCACGAAAATGCGGACTCAGAGGAAGACCGCGAGGGTTCAGGGTGCCATTTCCAGCACAATAGCACACTCAGCAAAATATTGTCTAATTACTGTTATCGTCAAAATTCCAGAAAATATCGAGATATAATTTTTTTGCCATTATTTCACACCCTTAATCAAAATTAATTTCGTTAAACCAGTGTATTGTTCATTCATGGGTTTAGCGCCAAAAAAAAGTGTAAAAATTGCTCCAAAAAACTCAACCAATAGCAAGAGTTTGGGGCGTAACTACTGTGTGTGTGGGGGGTTAGCCGGTGTAAGGCCATGATGACTGACGTGATGTGTGTTAAGATATTAAAGGGTAGATCTTCTTTATGCACCAAGAGCTTGTAACACTCCAAAGAGAAAGGAAAAATTTAAATCGCATCATATGACCCCTTTAAGATTCGGTTACAGAAAGCCAAAATACGAAGACAAAGGGGTAAAATAACGGTAAACACTCGTGGTTCTTTAATGAGAATGAGGAATTTGATACTATGTTTGAGTTGCAATCGAGACGCTGAGCTTGCAGAGTTACTTCTCAACAGGTAAGCAAAAATCTGCATACTTCAACTTGAAAAAAAAATTTTTCCCAACCGTAATTTATTTTGTGTGGTGAATACAGAAAGCATAAACGATTGAATTTGAACAGACATTTAGTCAATTGACAATATTGTCAATTGTTCTGTTCAGTCTGTCACATTAATACTTTTGCATATTTATTAGACTTATGCAGTTAATATGAATAATTTCCCCTTCCTGATCTGAAGGACAATTTTGTACAACTGTATTATAAAAAGTTCGGGTATCGTGTTGGGTCCACTTGATGACCAATGTAAAATCTGGGTCCTGAAGCAATAACAAATGAGAACCACTGATCTAGAACTAACCCAAAGGTACACTAACATCTGCTGTACGTACGGGTCATGGGTTAAATGTGGGCCATCAAGATGTCTCTTCCAACAGAGCTGGTTTTCCTAAGAATTATTGATGAATTTGTCATGGGTGGGAGGGGTATGGACATTCAGGTACCTTAGCACGTATTCTGCATGATGAAGCAATCTACGGCGATAAAGGCCTCTACTAGATTGACGAAACACACAATATTAACGTTATTTCAAATGAACGTTACAGACTGCGTTACGATGGAAGTACGAAGAGATATAAGAACAAGTTGAGCTGAAGTTATAAAATAAAATGAAGCAGATGCTGTTTTCGATGCAGGGAGACACACAGTCTCAGTGCGCAGCATCATAGTAACGTTAGCATCCTTACATTAGCTAGCAAAATGCATATCAGACATAGAAGCGACATCACAGATCTCGTAATATAAGATACTTGCCATTTTTATAAAAAAAGAACGGTCTATGATGACAACATGAGACTAATGAAATACACCATGCGTTGTTTGTTCATATTGAGCTACCATTCGCTCATCAAAACGTTATTAAAACCGCACACTGGCAACATTTATGCTTTAATCGGTTGTTAAAGAGTCAATCTGGTTTAACTTACAAAAGGCTGCATCTCTGCCTCTGTCGGCACTTGAAATCTGTCAATTTCTTCCATCATCTTGGCGGCGGGGTGTCTGCGCCTTTTTGTGAGCGTTTGTGATGGATTTCTGCGGATATACCGCAACAAATTGGTTAAAAACTGAAATTTCACAACTGTATCGTCGGATATGTGTCAGCCCCAAGAATGTATCCGACTCTCCTTCATCCCAGCGATCGCTAGTTAGCCAGCAGTGACCGAGTGGCGACTTAACCACCCACTTCCGGGAGAAACGAGTCTCGAGACGCGAGCAGCACCACGGATTCCGCCCCACTCAACGCCATCGAGCGATGCCTGCTCCACCCAAGACTAGCATCAGACACAGACATCGTGATGTAACCTCGAGATGGCAAGATTTTGTGTTGGACGTTGTTTTGCAGTTCATGTCGAACCTGTGATCAGGGATGGCGGATCTAATGAACGCAAACAAAGATGTTGGTCCCTTATTTACGGGATTTGATTAACATTTTCTCCATTTGCGATTTTACAGTGTTGAACGAGGTGGGCCGTGCTTTATGCACCTGTCCAATACCAAGCACAGAGCAAATGACTTCAGGACCTTGGACAGCTTCTGGACAGTAACCTTAATAAAACTGCTTGTATGGGAGCAAGCTGTAAAATAGTCAATGCTGGAATATATAGCCAATGTTAGCTAGTCTAATATTTGACGGGGGGGGGGGGGGGTTTGTTTGGTTGTTGTTTTTTTTTGTGGAAATGTTATGTTGCCCTGCCCTGTTTAAACCCCCTAGGTTTCTCAGGTCAGGACGCTACCTTGCTTAGACTGGGTTCGTTCTCCCCTTTATTTTTTCTCAGAACAAGGTAAATAAAAATTTCCAATGACAAAGACACTCCAGAATGAATTATTTTTTTCTCTTTTTCTAACCATACATTTTTTTTATCTCAACTGGCTTCTTTTAATTGAGCACTGTCTAGAAATTAAATCAATCTAAATGTTAACAAACCTAGCACAATATAAAAGAGTCCATAAACTGCATTCTTTATATTATTTTCTATTTTAATGCTGAACTGTTGGTATTTTCCCATTATATTCTTGCCTATAGTAGTGGAAACGTATTGGCCAGTAGATGGCGCTAAGCAACAAAGCATTAAAAAAAACATAATCTTTCTGAAGATTATTTCAGAAATTAGTCGCATTAACAACCTGGCAAAGGTTATGAGCTATAAGAAAAGGATCATTCTGCTTTGGCATTAATGTCGGACTCTGAACATTATATATTGAAATGTTAGTGACTAACACAGAGTCATGTAAGGTCAAAATTACAATAAATGTTGCATCTTCGTGCAGAAGAATTAAATGTATGTTTTAAATGCATTTCTGAATATAAAAACAGAGTTATCATATGTTTCACATTTCAGTTTAATATAATAATAGAGGCATTGCTTAGATCGGCTAAATTAAAATTATGATAAATGTGAGGATTCCCAGAACAGGAGTTCCCTGATGGTTGTTGAGTATACAAAATGACATAATTGATTGCAATTGTTGAGCTAGCTGTAGAAATATTATAAGTTGGGGAAATGATGCAATAACTGAGATAAGAACATTACACATAATACTGGAAAAAGAAAATGAGTAATGGTTGCTATTGTGAAAGTTCATATTCCGATTTTATAATCTCTTTGAGAACATCTCTAAGGGGTTAGGAGGTTACCCATACTAATAGTCCGTGTGAAACCCCATATGAACAGCTGTGATAAGACTCTCTGTATGAAAAAAATCTCAGCCTGAGTGTTTGCTTCAATCATAGCTATGTACCTTTTGCTGTCAGATGTACAAATAAACACATAGATGCTTGCTTTCTGTCACGAGAGGGAACAACAATGTTATTTAACGATATACATGTAAATGGACACAAAAAACATTATCTAATTCAAAGGGGAATCTATGTTTGTGTCACTCATCCTTAGCAAAACATATAGGTTATGCAACCATGACATCCTCACAGATGGGAATGCAGATTACAGTTTATTAGTAATCTGGATTTTATTCCAGTGGCCGTAACTCTGTTATGTAATTCTTCACTTTGTTTTCTGTACTCCACCTCAGGGCAAAACAGTTCTGAAGCTACTATGCGTCATTACTGCAGTCTTTTCCCTCAAACAAATCACAAAAATTATCAGATTCTATTACAACAAAAAAGAAGGACAAATTGCAGTAAGAAAACAACTCCATTTCATGTTGAAATCATAACAAAAATACATTTTGTAGTTTTGATTATATTAAAGGGGTCATATGATGTTGCTAAAAAGAACATTATTTTGTGTATGTGGTGTAATGAAATGTGTTTATGCGGTTTAAGGTTAAAAAAACACATTCTTTTCCACATACTGTACATTATTGTTTATGCCCCGCCTTTCTGAAACGCGTCGATTTTTACAAAGCTCATCGGTCTGAAAAGCGAGATGTGCTCTGATTGGCCAGCTATCCAGTGCGTTGTGATTGGCCGAATACCTCAAGCGTGTGACGGAAATGTTACGCCCCTACCATACTGTGAGCGACGAGACAAAAACATTAAAACCCATTATAAACGAGGCATTTGTTGCATCCAGTGGGGACATAATTATGGATTATAATGACTTATACTGTCTTTTTACGCATTGCATCGCGTCATGTAAACATAAAACCATGTCTGCATTTGCGATCGGAGAAATGACAAACAACAAGCGCTGCTCTACACTGCTCAAAACTCGCGTTTGAATCGTCAGTGTCAAATTTCTTTAAAGGGGTCATATGATGCTTTTTTAAAGATTACTATTTGGTGTATTTGGTGTAACAGAATATGTTGACATGCTTTAATGTTCAAAAGACACATTATTTTTCAAATACTGTACATTATTGTAGGTCCCCTATGCCCCGTCTCTCTCAAACGGTTTGTATTCTACAAAGTCCCTCCTTCCGACAAGCGCAGTCTGCTCTGATTGGCCAGCTGACCCAGTGCATTGTGATTAGCCTCTTACCATAATCGCGAGCTTCATCTTTCAAAATAAATGTAAAGACAGTAAATAATGTAATTCGTTTTACCATCAGTTCAAGCCCGAAAGGGGAACAGACACAGTAATGATATGCAGTACACAAGCCGCGGTTAAGACAGCTGACTCTACTGTGATGTGACGCTGTCTTCTCTCTCTCTCTCTCTCTCTCTCTCTCTCTCACACACACACACACACACACACGATGCGCAAAACTCCACATTTGAACAGTCAATAGCAAATACTTAAACTAATAACAAAACAGTAGCTGATTCAGAAGCTCCAGGTTGTCATAGCAAAGTCAGAATTACCTCCTCTCCTATGTTCACGAAATGGTCGTCCATAAAATGCATTGCTGTTCTGTTGTAAGTAATCTTAAAGATTCCTAAATGCATCTACTTTCGGAAGGCCAAATAAAGTGCTTTTGCTTTCACCTAGAAACACACAGCGTCTCTCTGACATGGCTGCTTCAACACTAACTGCGGTTACTGAAACCACGCCTTCTTTCTTTGCATGCACATTTGGGCGGCATTATGCAAATATTTCCACATAGTGAGGTAGATATGTGGGGGCGTGTTAGAACGAGCCGTTTTAGGGGGGCGTGGCAGAGTCTTAACTTTGATAAAGAATATCTGATGCGCAAAACTCCGCATTTGAACAGTCAATAGCAAATACTTAAACTAATAACAAAACAGTAGCTGATTCAGAAGCGCCAGATTGTCATAGCAAAGTCAGAATTACCTCCTCTCCTAGTTTCACGAAACGGTCGTCCATAAAATGCATTGCTGTTCTGTTGTAAGTAATCTTAAAGATTCCTAAATGCATCTGCTTTCGGAAGGCCAAATAAAGTGCTTTTGCTTTCACCTAGAAACACACAGCGTCTCCCTGACATGCTGCTTCAACACTAACTGCGGTTACTGAAACCACGCCTTCTTTCTTTGCATGCACATTTGGGCGGCATTATGCAAATATTTCCACATAGTGAGGTAGATATGTGGGGGCGTGTTAGAACGAGCCGTTTTAGGGGGGCGTGGCAGAGTCTTAACTTTGATAAAGAATATCTCTTTGGTTTTGAGACTTTAGTCTTTGCAACTTCAGGGATCTTATCTATGCACAATCAGCTTGTAACACTCCAAAGAGAAAGGAAAACTTGAAATCGCATCATATGACCCCTTTAATATAAAAAAACTTTTCAGGAATAAGGAAACAGTCCTCCATAAAATGTGCTGCACACATCTGAATATTTGGGTTGAACTGTTCTGGAACAGTTGCAAATACAACTTAACCACTGATTTCTAGTCATGTCCTCTTTTGGAAGGCCAAACAAAGTAGTTTTGCTTTCACAACGAAACACACAGCGTCTTAACGACCAGTTTGGGCAAGTTACTCTGAAAATGTAATCAAATTACTGATTACTGATTACTCCTTTTAAAAGTAATCACGTTACTGTTCTGATTACTTTATTTCAAAAGTAATTAGTAATTTACATTACTAGTTACGTTACTTTTTTCTCCATGAAATTTATGAAATCCCAGCATACACGCTCCCGATAAATATTTGTTATTAAAGCAAGCGGCTGCTGCGAATGCCAGCAAAGAGCGCTGCATTTATAATCTCTAAAAGAATCTCAGTTCATCACAATCTCACAAATCTCTGTTATAACACAATAAATATATGCATAATGAATCTTACATAATGTCTACAATTCATGTGTTATAATGAGAGGATTCGTGAGCACGCAAACTTCAGCACTGCATTGCTCAACGCTGCAAACACGTGTTAATAACACGGTGTTATAGCCTAAATAGAAACTCTGCATACGCTTGCACATGTTAATCGTTTATTTTATATTAGTTCATGTAGCTTTTTGTGCAATAGATGAATAACAATTTATTTGTTTTAGATATTTTATGTTTAGATATTTCTATTTTGCGGGAGTCCCGTGAATAATTTTATTCTCCCGCATCCCGCACACATACACACACGAGTCTCTGCACTCGCCTATCAAGTCTTGTCCCGCGCCGCACTCTGTTGCGTCGGGTCTAGCGGGAGAGCAGAGCTGCGTCAGAAATCGCATACTTCCATACTATATAGCAGGCGAAAAACAGTATGCGAGGCGAGTAGTATGTCCGAATTCATAGTATTCGAAAAACAGTAAGTGAGAAGTACCCGGATGACTTCCGCCCGAATTCCGTAGCATTGGGAGACACGCAGTAGCGTGGCAGGATGGCTGCAGGAATACCCGTGTTTCTGTTGACGCAGCTGTTAGCCCGGGTAGACTGAGCACGCTGGAAGCGAAAGGACGAAATTTGAAGGCGGTTGAGCTCGACTGTTCCGTGAATGGATCAGAGGTAGTTGGGCGGAATAATATGGATTATAATGAAGGGGAAGAAAAAGAATGGGGAGAAAATAGGAGACGGATGGATGACAAAAGAGCTAAAGGGAATAAAAGAGTATGAAATGAGCAAGATGATAGCACAGAAAGTGAAGAAGATGGACAAACTATGGTCCAGAAAGAAAGAGAGGAAAAGTATGTAGTCATAATAAGATTTAATGAGAAGAACCAGGGGAGCATGAAGAAGGTAAATCCACTGGTACTAACAACAACTCTGGCTAACAAATTTGGGGATATAGAGTACGAAAAGGTCCTTAACGATGGCAATCTATTGGTGAGGTGTGCTGATACAATGCAAATGGAAAAGCGCTAAAAGTTAAAGAAATAGGAATATGCAAGGTGGAAAACACGGGAAGAGTGGGAGCTTGGATAGGGGGTGGAAGCACTGGAGTGATAACGGGGGTGCCAATAAATGTTAGCATGGAAGAATTAAAAAGAAATATAAAAGGAGGGAAAGTACTTAATGTACAAAGACTGAAAACAACAAAGGAAGGAGTGATGAGAGACAGTGAATCGGTGTCCGTAGAGTTTGAAGGAGAAAATATACCGAAGAGGGTATTCTTGGGATTTATGAGTTACCCAGTAAGGTTGTTTGTACCAAAGACAATGAGATGCTTTAACTGTCAGAGGTTTGGACACACTGCTAAGAATTGTAACAGGCAGAGAAGGTGTGCTAGGTGCGGAGGGGACCATGATTATGGAAAGTGTGGAGTAGGGGTTCCACCAAAATGTTGCAGCTGTGGAGGAGCCCACAATGTGGCATATGTAGGATGTGAATTTATGAAACGGGAGACTAAAATTCAAAAGATAATTGTGGAGAGAAGGATATCCTGTGCCGAAGCAGTAAGTGTATCAAAAGAGAGAGAAAATGGTGTAAGAGAGTTAGAAGGTATGGTAGCACAAGAACAAAATCAAAGAACCAATGAAAGAATGTATGTGGAAAAAAGAGATTTAGTTACATTCATAGCAGGGGTGATTAATAGTACTGCAGAAGTTAAATCAAAAAATGAAAAAATTCAGTTGATAGTTAAAGCTGCAGTTAACCACTTATGACTAGTAGGACTGACATGGGAAGAAGTGAGAGAGAACCTCACTATTCAGTCAAGCCAAGAAGCACCATGGGTTGGTTAATAATGTTAATGGTAATTCTTTTACAATGGAATGCCAGAAGCTTAATGGCCAATGGTCAAGAATATAAGCATTTCAGAAATGAAATAGAAGAGAAACCAGATGTGTTATGTATTCAGGAAACATGGCTGAAACCAAATCTTGATTTTGTAATACATGGGTACACAGTGTTAAGGAAAGATAGAACTGATGGAGGAGGAGGGTGTGCTACATTTATCAAAATTGGATTGCCATATAGGTTACTAGAAATGGGGGTAAATCAGGAATTCATAGCGGTGGAGGTGTGGGAAAGAGGGGAGGGGTTAAGTGTTATCAACTACTATAATCCATGTAAAAGGTTGATGCTTGATAACTTACTAAGTATTCAAGGTCAGGACAGACAAAAAGTAATCTGGTGTGCAGATTTCAATGCTCATAGCTCTATGTGGGGGGGTGTACAAACAGATGCAAATGGTAAGACTATAGAAGAACTGATGGATGAAAGAGGATTGGTCAGTTTGAATGATGGAAGTGGAACTAGGATAAACTTAGTAACAGGAATGGAATCTGCATTAGACTTAACTTTAGTGTCCAACACTTTGGCTGGAAGGAGTAAATGGGAGGTCTGGACAACAACTACGCTGGGTAGTGATGTTAATTAATTAATAGGAAAACCTTTCTTTGAATGAACACACATGATCCTTCAGGTCATTGGGTATATTATTGTCATCGTGTATTTTGTCTTTGAAATTGTATACTGTTATGCAGGCTTATAATCGAAACACTCCTGTCAGCTTACATATAGATAACCTTACCATGTTTAGTATCTATGAATTCGTATTCGGATGATCTAATTGAGAGTGTATATTGTATGTTTACACCTACGCAACATATTAGTGTTCTAAGAGTCTTTAGTAATTTTTATTCCAAGTTTCATATGCAAATTACCATGCTTTCAAACAAAGGGCCATAAAAACGCCCCAGTATCTCAGAACTCCCACTTGAGATT
>NW_015505331.1:1994805-1998585 GCF_001515645.1 Sinocyclocheilus grahami
AAAAGAAATATAAAAGGAGGGAAAGTACTTAATGTACAAAGACTGAAAACAACAAAGGAAGGAGTGATGAGAGACAGTGAATCGGTGTCCGTAGAGTTTGAAGGAGAAAATATACCAAAGAGGGTATTCTTGGGATTTATGAGTTATCCAGTAAGGTTGTTTGTACCAAAGCCAATGAGATGCTTTAACTGTCAGAGGTTTGGACACACTGCTAAGAATTGTAACAGGCAGAGAAGGTGTGCTAGGTGCGGAGGGGACCATGATTATGGAAAGTGTGGAGTAGGGGTTCCACCAAAATGTTGCAGCTGTGGAGGAGCCCACAATGTGGCATATGTAGGATGTGAATTTATGAAACGGGAGACTAAAATTCAAAAGATAATTGTGGAGAGAAGGATATCCTGTGCCGAAGCAGTAAGTGTATCAAAAGAGAGAGAAAATGGTGTAAGAGAGTTAGAAGGTATGGTAGCACAAGAACAAAATCAAAGAACCAATGAAAGAATGTATGTGGAAAAAAGAGATTTAGTTACATTCATAGCAGGGGTGATTAATAGTACTGCAGAAGTTAAATCAAAAAATGAAAAAAAATCAGTTGATAGTTAAAGCTGCAGTTAACCACTTAGGACTAGTAGGACTGACATGGGAAGAAGTGAGAGAGAACCTCACTATTCAGTCAAGCCAAGAAGCACCATGGGTTGGTTAATAATTTTAATGGTAATTCTTTTACAATGGAATGCCAGAAGCTTAATGGCCAATGGTCAAGAATATAAGCATTTCAGAAATGAAATAGAAGAGAAACCAGATGTGTTATGTATTCAGGAAACATGGCTGAAACCAAATCTTGATTTTGTAATACATGGGTACACAGTGTTAAGGAAAGATCGAACTGATGGAGGAGGAGGAGGGTGTGCTACATTTATCAAAATTGGATTGCCATATAGGTTACTAGAAATGGGGGTAAATCAGGAATTCATAGCGGTGGAGGTGTGGGAAAGAGGGGAGGGGTTAAGTGTTATCAACTACTATAATCCATGTAAAAGGTTGATGCTTGATAATTTACTAAGTATTCAAGGTCAGGACAGACAAAAAGTAATCTGGTGTGCAGATTTTAATGCTCATAGCTCTATGTGGGGGGGTGTACAAACAGATGCAAATGGTAAGACTATAGAAGAACTGATGGATGAAAGAGGATTGGTCAGTTTGAATGATGGAAGTGGAACTAGGATAAACTTAGTAACAGGAATGGAATCTGCATTAGACTTAACTTTAGTGTCCAACACTTTGGCTGGAAGGAGTAAATGGGAGGTCTGGACAACAACTACGCTGGGTAGTGATCACTACCCAGTCCTATGCAGAGTTGGTGGGAGATAAAAAGTAAGGGTAGAAGAAAGGATCCCAAAGTGGATATTTGAAAAAGCAGACTGGGATAAATTCAAGACGATGAGTGAAGAAACAATGACAAGGGTTGATATAGCTGGAAATATAGAGGATGTAAATAAGCAAGTTACTGCAGAAATTATTATGGCAGCGGAGAAAGCTATTCCTAAGGGGAAAAACAGAGGTAATCGAAAACTGCTGCCCTGGTGGAATGAGGAGTGTCACAAGGCGGTAAGAAAAATAAATAAAGCATTTAGACTAGTAAAAAGGAATCATAACATGCAGAGTCTTATTCAGTACAAGAAGGCGCAAGCAGAAGTGAGAAGAACTATACGACAGGCAAAGAGGGTAAGTTGGAGGAATTTTTGTAATGAAATTGGAAGATCAACACCTGTGGGCGAGGTATGGTCAATGATAAAGAAGATGGGTGGAGATAGGAGGCAGTGGGAATATCCAGTGTTGATATTAGAGGAGGAAATGGGTGTTACTAATCTGGAAAAGGCAGAGATTATGGCAAAATCATTTACAAAGATACACAGTTCAGAAAATTTGTCCGAAGAAGAGAGAAGGAGAAGGTCAGTAACTTTGAGTCAACATGTACATGCTTTAAATAGGAAGGAAGAGACTGGTGGTATTATTGACGAGCCTTTTTCTCTGGCGGAAATGGTAAGAGCGATTAAAAGAGCAAAGCCTACTTCTCCAGGGAAGGATCAGGTGTGTTATGTAATGTTAAAACACTTTGGGGAAGGATCACTGTTAAAGTTGCTTGAGCTATATAATAAAGTGTGGAATGAGGGGAAACTGCCAATTGCATGGAAAGAAGCAGTAGTGATTCCGATAAGGAAACCTGGCAAAGATCCAACTAAACCCACAAGTTACAGACCAATTGCCCTTACATCTAATTTGTGTAAGATAATGGAGGGAATGATAACAGATAGATTGTCATATGTAATGGAAAAAATAAATTTATTGGTAAGCTGTCAGAGTGGTTTTAGGAAGGGAAGGAATACAGTGGATTCAGTAGTAAGATTAGAGACTGAAATAAGGAAGGCACAAACAAATAAAGAGACCGTAGTTGCAGTATTCTTTGATATTGAAAAAGCCTATGATATGATGTGGAAGGAGGGGTTATTAATCAAGATGGATAAAATAGGGATAGGTGGGAAATTGTTTAACTGGATAAAAGACTTTCTGTTTGGTAGGAAAATTCAAGTGAGAATTAGGGCAGAAGTATCAAGCCAATATGAGGTTGGGAATGGAACACCCCAAGGAAGTGTGATAAGTCCGCTGTTATTTATTATTATGATAAATGATGTCTTTGTAAATGTTGCTGAAGACATTGGAGCATCTTTGTTTGCAGATGATGGGGCAGTGTGGAAAAGAGGAAGGAATACAGAGTACATAACTAGGAAGGTTCAGAAAGCAATTGATAAAGTGGTAGATTGGGGATATGAATGGGGGTTTAGGTTCTCAGTAGAAAAGACTCAAACCGTTTTTTTTACCAGCAAAAGAATTCAGGAAGATAGGAGGTTAAGGATGTATGGCAGAGAGATAGAGAGGGTAGGATCCTTTAAATTCTTAGGCGTGACATTTGACTCGAGGTTGACATTTGCAGAACAAATAAAGAAAATTGAGGACAAGTGTAAAAAGGTAATTAATGTGATGAGATGTTTGACAGGAAGAGAGTGGGGAGCCAGTCGTTCATTTCTTAAAAGGATTTATGTGGCCTTGATGAGATCGGTGTTGGATTATGATACTATAGTGGTTGGGTCTGCAGCTAAGTCTCTTAAAGAGGTTAGAGGTTATTCAGACTCAAGCACTAAGAATTTGCTGTGGTGCTTTTAAGACTTCTTCAGTACCTGCTATACAAGTGGAAATGGGCGAAATGCCACTGGAATTAAGAAGGATTCAACTGATGGCTAATTATTGGGCAGGACTGCAGGGATATGATGACTCTCATCCCACAAAAGCAGTACTGCAGGATTGCTGGGAAAATGGAAGAAATTTAAAGGAAAACTTTGGTCGGATTGGAAACAACGTAGCAAAAGAGTTAGAAGTGTTTAACTTGCGAATAAGCCCTACGGTAGTTTTTCCAGAGATTGCCCCTTGGAAGATTGCTTGGCCTGAGGTAGACTGGTTTGTGCTTAAGGAGAGAAAGAAAGCAATGGAAGAAATTAATTTGGAAAATGTATTTAATAACCGAGTAGGAGGTAATTATAGTGAATTCATACAAATTTATACAGATGGTGCTAAAAAAAACAGAGACAGGAAAAATAGGGTTTGGGGTGGTAATTCCTGGAAAAGAAAGAAATTAGTAAAAGAACATCTAATAAATTAGGAGTATATACAGTGGAGATGATGGCAATTTTAATTGCTTTGCAATGGGTGGAAAGGGAAGGGCAGGGA
>NW_015505331.1:1998629-2001779 GCF_001515645.1 Sinocyclocheilus grahami
GGAAATTTTAATTGTTTTGAAATGGGTGGAAATGGAAGGGCAGGGAAAGGTTTTGATATGCTCTGACTCTTTAGCAGTTTTAGCAAGTTTAAGGTAATTCCATTCAAAAGCTCGGCAAGATATCCTGTATGAAGTGCTTCAGATAAAACACTAAAGATGATAGGGAAGCACGAGACAGGGTTGTGTGAGGGATGTCGAGAAGAGGATTCACTGGAGCACATGATCATGACTTGTAAAATATATGAAACACAGAGGCAGGTAATGAAGAATAAACTAAGGGAGATTGGGGTGCAGGAGATCACATTACAAGGGTTACTAAGCACAGTAAATAGGGCACAGAGTAGAATATTGATTACTTTTTTAAGGGAAGCAAGGGTTTTAAGCAGGATTTGATGTATGATGTGTCTGTGGATATTAATGTGAGGGGACAATGTGAGTGATGTGTAAGTTTTAGGGGGAAATGGGAATAGATAACTATTATCTGATCCACACTCCAGAGCAGAAGGGGGCGGTAATGCACCAATAAGCTGGATGCCAACCGCCGTTAAACTGGAAAGAAGAAGAAGAATTCCGTAGCATGCATAGGATGGACACTTTACTATCCCATGAGGCCACGCGAGAGGAGGCGTCATATTCGAAAATGGCGGAAGGCGGCGACGCGGTTCTTTTCAAGTGTAAGTACCTCAGGGAAAAACCTTGTTCATTGTGGTTAAATTGCACTTGTTTAACACGATCTAAGTGAACAGCTGATTTATTGAAAGTTTAAACATTGTAAATCGATTAGATGATTTCGTGAATCGGTTGTAAAAAGATGATTAATCATTGTTATTACTGAGCACATAAAGTTAACGAAAAGATCGAGCTAGTGTCAATGCTGTTGTACAACAGCTTGTTAACTGCTTTTTTAACGGAGACGTTCGTTGTTAAGCAGTTTAATGAGATTAGAAAATTCCAAGGACATTAAAAAAAAATTTCCCCTCTTTTACTAATAATTAGTTGATATTTTGTTAGCTACATACTAAGCTACTGTTAATAAATATTGTCAATGTAGCATTAATGGATTGATAATGACTAATGGTTACTGCTTTGACATTACAGGGACTAGGGGCGTAGCCATCATTTCAGAAGTGAGGGGGACATAATATATATATGTATATATATAAACATTACAATATAACATTTCTGTAATCTATATAACCTACCAGTCAACAGTTTTTGAACAGTAAGATTTTTAATGTTTTATAAAGAAGTCTCTTCTGCTCACCAAGCCTGCATTTATTTGATCCAAAGTACAGCAAAAGCAGTAATGTTGTGAAATATTTTTACTATTTAAAATAACTGCTTTCTATTTGAATATATTTTAAAATGATTGCTGTGATCAAAGCTGTATTTTCAGCATCATTACTCCAGTCTTCAGTGTCACATGATCTTCAGAAATCATTCTAATATGCAGATTTGCTGCTCAAGAAACCTTTTTTTAATTATTATTATTATTATTATTATTAATGTTTTTTGAGCAGCAAATCAGAATATCAGAATGATTTCTGAAGGATAGTGTGACTGGAGTAATGATGCACAAACTACATTTTAAAATATATTCAAATAGAAAACAGTTATTTGAAATAGCCTAGTAAAAATATGTAAAAATGTTACTGTTTTGCTGTACTTTGGCTCAAATAAATACAGGCTTGGTGAACAGAAGAGACTTCTTTAAAAAACATTAAAAAACTTTTGACTGGTAGTGTAAATTCAACTTTAATTTTTTTTTGCATAGTATCACATAATAAGGCAGAATAGTTTCAATACTGTAATAAATGCTATGTCAGTTAGCACTGCATTGTTCATATACTTTATTTATTACCTGGAGATGACTTGACAAACACAGATAAACCATATTGTCGCAATCGTATGTTTAAAGTCTTCATGTTTCCAAACGTTTCTGTTTTTTTTGTGAAAACAACTGTTTTCATACAGTGATAACTGGACGCTTTTGTCCATATTAGGAATTTCCTCGTATGGCTTTCTGTGTGAGAGCGCCTTCGGCTTCGAGTATGAATGAAACACACACTGCACGGAGTGTTTAGTGCTCCGTGATGTTCATCTCGCCTTATTCTGGGTCCGAATAAAACATCAGATCATGCACAGACTATCATGTCTCTTTGAATTGAAATCTATATTTATTCACACCGGCTCTTGAAAACCTCTACGCGAACACACTTGCCCGAAAAAGTGCATTTACTTGATATTAAAAGTGGGGGGGACACATCCCCCTTGTAATCTACGCCCCTGACAGGGACTGATGAACACACTCAGCTCCTTATTCAGTGGAGAGTGGCTAATGAAGCCCTCTTCACTGGAAAGCGTAATGCTGCCATCAAAGGTTTTGAGTAAGTAAACAAGTTATGTAAAATGTACTTTTATTCAGGTGCTGTTGACACTGAACGTAGTAAATACTAACACTTCAAGCAAAGGTCTTACTGCCTTTTTATGCTTGATTTCTGTGCATTTATTGTGACAGAGCAGGGACTTGAGGGCAAAATTTCTGCCACTCAAGTCAAAAGAAAGTGGAAGAACCTAAAACAAAAATATATTTTTTTTTTTAATTATTTCACCCCAAAATTTTTATTAGTTCATGATTTGATCATGCTAATGTTTTTCCATGTCATAGTAATGCAGTAATTTAATGAATGTAATTGACTGTCTTGCTATTGTGCTTTTCAGACCCGGGATATCCAACATAGATATGGAGGAACTTCCCCTTGTGGTCGGTGATGGCCTGCAGCTGAACAGAGTGGAACAGCTTCCTGTTAAAATAGCATGGGGCATCACTTGCTGGTGGCTTGATCCGGATGTGGCATCCGTCTATTGCACCAGCTACCATGTGGAAAACTGGAGACCCAGCCAGCTGGGCAAAACCTGCCCCCACTGCCTCCAGGTCATCCGGGGTCGGGAAGGCGATTAGCCTCCTCAAAATTCTGTTGACTGCTCTGCTGATTCTGTGCACAATGTCATGCATAAAGAAACACCTGCACCTTGTAGGGCTCACAGTCTGTAAATGTGTGTGTGCGTGTGTGTATATATATATATATATATATATATATATATATATTTTTTTTTTTTTTTTTATTATGTATATTTTTTTTTTTTTTT
>NW_015505331.1:2001798-2009442 GCF_001515645.1 Sinocyclocheilus grahami
CTATCTATAATATTTATTTAGGCTATGTATATATTGTATGTATTCATTCTCTCCCTCTCTCTATTTATCCAATTGTGTATTATGTATTCATTCAAGTTTATTCATTGATTCATGTCTTTTGTTTGTCCTGTGTATTTTTAAGCATTTATTTATAACAATAAATTACTTTATTTCGTTGCTCCAAATGAGATTCTGTCATGGTGTTCACAGACATGACTTTTTATTCCGAGGTAGAATTTGCTAGCTAGATAGGTGATTGTTCTTACTTTTTGATAAATAATTTACAAGCTGTCGACGAAGGCGTGATCTTTTATTTATTTAGTCATTTATCAGACGCTTTTATCCGAAGCGACTTACAAATGAGGACAACAGAAGCAATCAATTGTAGTTTTAAAACAACTAAAAACAGATCCAAAGCTAAAACTTTATAAATACTAACTATACACATTTTAAAAATAAAGAGATTAAATAAAAATGACAAATGCATACAACAAAATTTCATAAAGCTAAAAACAATTCAAAATAGCAAAGAACAAAAGGTATAAGTATTATAACGATTCTAACATAACACTAAGCCAAACACCAAAAAAACTACATGTGTTTGTACAACCACACACACATACGCATATATATATATATATATACATATTTATAAATTCAATATATATATTATTTCATTTCCATTTAGTTTGTTGAAGTATTAAAATAACTCAAATTAAATAAAACTTAAAAGACCTATACAGACATAATTTAACTAAAATTAAAATAAGTACAAATAAAAACAAATCAAATGACAGTAGTTTATCAGTAATCCTAAAAAATCAGTGATCTGCGCGCAGCTGACCGAAGCCTCCTCTGAGCTGCTGATCCAATCAACGTTAAAACGCTGATGAAAACGGTAAGAATTACGTGAAACATTGCTGATGTTCGTGCAGTAGTGAGGGCTCTTTAAATTTTGATATATATATATACATATTTATAAATTCAATATATATATTATTTCATTTCCATTTAGTTTGTTGAAGTATTAAAATAACTCAAATTAAATAAAACTTAAAAGACCTATACAGACATAATTTAACTAAAATTAAAATAAGTACAAATAAAAACAAATCAAATGACAGTAGTTTATCAGTAATCCTAAAAAATCAGTGATCTGCGCGCAGCTGACCGAAGCCTCCTCTGAGCTGCTGATCCAATCAACGTTAAAACGCTGATGAAAACGGTAAGAATTACGTGAAACATTGCTGATGTTCGTGCAGTAGTGAGGGCTCTTTAAATTTTGGCGCTCTTGTGAAGACGCATGTCACGTGACAACATCAACCTGGCGGATGTAGTACGTCCGAATTCCATTCATACTATATTGAACGTACTGTTTTAACGGTCGAGTAGTACGTTCAAATTCAAATGTAGTACCTACTAAGCAGTATGCGATTTCGGATGCACCCCATGTCTCTAATCCACTGGCACTTGACTCCACAGTGCGTGTGCTACATCTATTTTACAATCTCTAGATTATAAAACACTGCATTCTGTCAGCAATGTAACGCGGCAGTAACGTATAGAGACCTCGGCTTGTAACTATACTCTAATTACTATTTTGAAAATTATAACTTGTTAAATTACTCCGTTACTAAAAAGTAATCAAATTACAGTAACGCGATACTAAGTAATGCTTTACTGCCCAACACTGATCCTTGTTACCCAGCCAACTCTGGTAATAATTCAAAACACAAACACACACAAAAATATATTACGAATGAGTATACATTTTTTTCCTATTTATTTTATATTAGTATAAAATGTTAAAATAGTGAGATGCATTGCATTCATCTCAACACAAGCTCTGCATTAATAAAAACATTTCAGTCTAGCACCAAATGATTATGCACCAAGAGCTTGTAACACTCCAAAGAGAAAGGAAAAATTGAAATCGCATCATATGACCCCTTTAAAATTGATTATATGTCTATTTCTGAGGGTCCAGTCAAATGACTCGCCAAGTAAATTTGCATTGCAAACATTGTAAAGCATTGTAATGAACAGTTATTCTACATTACATACTACATTAGTTGCAACATTCAAGTTTGCTTTTAAATGATAGCATTTATGCTTGTACTTATATACAGAAGCTGCAGTCATGTCGAACTATTTACAGTGAAGATTTCCAAAGGCAAAAATCTTTATATCAAAAACCATTTGGTAACATTTGATTATCACTTAGCATAGATAGGCTGTTGCTGACAAACACTATATAGATCTTAACAGACAATATTTGACATTATGTCTATAGACAAATCGTTTTCAGTTAAATGGACACTATTTGATACCTCTTAAAAGTGCATATTAATATTAATAGGTAAAACACAAAGGAGCACTTTTAAGGGTATTGCCCCACTGCTAAGCTGAGAAGCATTTTTTATTCTGAAATTATGACAGAGTAAAAACCACTTGGTGTGCCATACTTGTTATAATCATGGTAAATTACCAGTAACCTTTCACGTGGCACTTATGCCCTCCTGAAGTGTCTCGTAATCCTATCAGGACTGAGATGTAATGCTGCAGAGTTATAGCAGATAGAAACCCTTCCTTGACACCTGCATGCCGAAACCTGTTTGTACAGTTCATTATTTTCACCGTACTGACCTATAAACAATAGCGTAAACCCAATGTCAGTTCTCAGTATTGATGCCGTGTGGGGTTTCAGCAAACATACAGTAAACATGCTCAAATTACACTTTAATATTTTTATTTTCCGTTTCCTCACATCTCCTACTTTTGCCGTTCTATTTCTTCACACAATACAAAATTTCTTCACACAAACATTTCCTTATTTGCTTGGTCAATTATGTATTTTTGATGAGAGATATAACTTGAACTGGAGATCAGCAGTACACATGGCCCTTTGCTGGAATTTTTTTTTTTAACTTTTTGTTAGTTAAGGTTGGGCATGAGAACAGGGCACCGATCCAAGACCAGCAAAAAGTGACTAGATGTCCAATGAAAAGCAATAAATAGACTAAAAGATGGACCGTGTCCAAGCACAGTAAAATGGATAAGAGGCTTTGTTGTCTTTACGTAATGACCCTCCAGTTGCAAATCACCAACAAACACACAAGTGCAAGACTAGTGCAAGATACACACTCAAACACACACAAAACATCTATATAAAGAAAAGTTGGTGCTAAATGAACTTCATTTTTAATATAGCTCATAAATCATCCATTTATTTCAATGTGCATGATCTATAACTTTGTTTCATCCTTGTTACCCAGCCAACTCTGGTAATAATTCAAAACACAAACACACACAAAAATATATTACGAATGAGTATACATTTTTTTCCTATTTATTTTATATTAGTATAAAATGTTAAAATAGTGAGATGCATTGCATTCATCTCAACAACAATAATGTACAGTATGTGGAAAATAATGTGTTTTTTGAACCTTAAACCGCATAAACACATTTCATTACACCAAATACACAAAATAATGTTCTTTTTAGCAACATCATATGACCCCTTTAAAGGTCAAATATTTACTTACTTCTTAAAAAAACATACACAAGCAGTGGGATGCAAAGGTCATGGGACCATTAGTGAAAATGTTTTGCATTCTTTTCTAAATGAATACAACACTTTTATTACAAATAATGTTGTCAGCATTGCAGTTTGAGTGAAAAATGTACAGTATGTGGAAAATAATGTGTTTTTTGAACCTTAAACCGCATAAACACATTTCATTACACCAAATACACAAAATAATGTTCTTTTTAGCAACGTCATATGACCCCTTTAAAGGTCAAATATTTACTTACTTCTTAAAAAAAACATACACAAGCAGTGGGATGCAAAGGTCATGGGACCATTAGTGAAAATGTTTTGCATTCTTTTCTAAATGAATACAACACTTTTATTACAAATAATGTTGTCAGCATTGCAGTTTGAGTGAAACGGTAGTTTCAAAGTGTCTTAGTATTTAGACAAAACATTGACATTTTGCAGCGATGCCAAGCATTTTAAATAAAAATGGGCAAGATGAATGCTGTGCAACTCACAAATGACCTCAAACCCACTTCCTCTCACAGACATGTTTTGGGAGAAGATAAAGTTTGGCACCCAGAGTGATTTACTAATTTTGAGAGTTTGTCCTCTATAAGTTTATGTATCTACAGCAAGATTGTTCATCATGTCAAATCTGTTTCTGGCGTGGGAATTTTCTATTTCAATAAAGGTATGAGACAAAAGTCTTTTGAAGATTTATTTTCTCGCAAGAGTGTGACAAAGAGGAAACACCCCAGCTCAACATTTATACCTTCATCAAATGCGGATGCTTTGATCTCATCCAATCATAATGCATATTCAATATATACTGTATGTCCATTTAAGGTGTCCAACTATGTCCTCCAGGTGGGTTTCTAAGAAGCCAGGACGTCTAAGAAGCTAAAATAACATTTCCTGTCTCACACTTGTCTTACACTTAGATTTCCTGTTATCTCTCATCTCATGACAAACTTAAGCACATTAAGGAGGCATTTAAAAAAGAAAAAAAAAAACACTCTTTAGTAGAGTAAAGCAAATAAAACTACTAATAATATGAATATAGAATAACATTTCCTCCACAGTTTCTAACCTCATCTCCAGTTGTTTTCTCTACCATAAGGTCAGTTCTCTTTTCAGAGCTCAAACTACTGTTGGGGGGCCAATCCAGAGCAATTCTACTCTCATCATCCTCACGTTAAGAGACCCGGCAGACAGCAGTTATTACCAAGCTTGAAGTGAGACAACACATGGGCAAGACTGATGAGCATCAATCTCTCTCTCTCTCTCTCTTTCACTGCCACAGTAGGGAGCTCAGGCTTCAAATTATGTGAAAAACAAATGAACCGAAGCCTAAATATTGCACAGAAAATTTGAAAACAAATGATGCCTCTTGCTCACTCTTTGTGAAATTCTTTCTATTTCTTTGGCTGAGAAAGAAAGATTCTGCTCAACATTAGACATTAGACCACAAGTTTAAGACAATGTTACTCTATTAAGCTAAATGGAAAAATAACCCCATCTTATTGCCATCTTAATGGTAAAAAAAACACTCTTTAGTAGAGTAAAGCAAATAAAACTACTAATAATATGAATATAGAATAACATTTCCTCCACAGTTTCTAACCTCATCTCCAGTTGTTTTCTCTACCATAAGGTCAGTTCTCTTTTCAGAGCTCAAACTACTGTTGGGGGGCCAATCCAGAGCAATTCTACTCTCATCATCCTCACGTTAAGAGACCCGGCAGACAGCAGTTATTACCAAGCTTGAAGTGAGACAACACATGGGCAAGACTGATGAGCATCAATCTCTCTCTCTCTCTCTCTTTCACTGCCACAGTAGGGAGCTCAGGCTTCAAATTATGTGAAAAACAAATGAACCGAAGCCTAAATATTGCACAGAAAATTTGAAAACAAATGATGCCTCTTGCTCACTCTTTGTGAAATTCTTTCTATTTCTTTGGCTGAGAAAGAAAGATTCTGCTCAACATTAGACATTAGACCACAAGTTTAAGACAATGTTACTCTATTAAGCTAAATGGAAAAATAACCCCATCTTATTGCACTTTAAATGGTGTGAACTTCATGTTCCTCACAGTCTATGAGGGTTTAGAGTATCGAGGGCACTAAGGGTTCAATATCATTTTACTAGCAATATGCTTTGAGTGCCTCTCCAGATACAAACACCCTCCCTGCATCAGTCCTCTTATCACAGCTCTATGTGCTGTTGAATAATGCAGACCTAATACTATAGCAGTGCTTCTATAAAAACTCTTTGCAAACTGCTTTATGACTTACATATACTGTAGTTAAGCCAAGCTAGTCACAATCAGCGACTTTCTAATCAATAATGAGCTGAGTGGAAATTGATGAGCCACAGTCCAACATGAACATTAGGCATCTGTGCATTCCATCCATGGATCCATGGAATATTTTTTACAAACAATACTGGTGCATAATTGTATTTGTTTGTTTAATATTTACTTGTTTCTTATTTTACTTTGTTTAAATATAGGTCTATAAATAAAGAATAACAAAGTAAAATGCTAATTTTCCCTGCAACCCTACATAGAAAAAGCAGTTTGGAGAATAGATGGATGCTAAGTTTTATTGATTATTTTATTGATGACAGTTATGAGAGAGGTTAAAAGTTAACATAAACAGCTACAATAAAACCACCCACAAATAGGAGTTTGTTTTGTCAGTTTGCTTTGAAATGCGAAGAAAGAAAGATACTCCAGAACATATTTTATTTTGACGATCTTATTGTGGGCAGTATTTATATATGCTTCTGTGCTTCTGTTCCAGATGAAACAACATTCATATGTTCACATGGCCAAGATATCGTTGAGCATCTGATCTACAGCTATTTGGAGGGAAAATGCAAAGTTATTGCCAAGTGTTCATAGCATTACTGTAATCATGAGGAAACAAAATAGCTGTTTAGTGACAAGTCGTAACAATGCAGTATATGAGACACGTATGATAATGTAATTTTATTATACATCTATTAGGTCTACTGAAATTGTGATAGAATATGGTCATTAAGGTAGTTTCCACTGATGTTTTTCTTCTCAGAAATAGGACGTTCAAAACAACTAGATGAAGTAGTCTACTAGTAGTTCGACTGAGGAAACCCCCCCAGTCACACAATAAAACACTTGTCTGTCCCACACTACTGTACTGTGGCAGCACCACAGCTGACTGCTGCTGAATACTAAATACAGCAGATAAGACCCATTCAACTGATTGAGAAAATGGTGATCCAAGTCTTTACATCATACTTCAGCAATAAACACTATGAGGCGATGAACTTGCCTGTTTATAAGATGTGACAATGGTGCTCCATTCAAAATAATACGATGCGAGCCGCCAAGCTGCAGTTTCTCATTTCATCCCGAGCGTAAACTCTGCTGTTGTGGCAATGCCGCTTTTGCAAAGTGAACTTACCCGCATCGTTTACATATTACATATCGTAACACCCATTATATGAATCAGGCTAAATGAGTTGAGGTCCTAATTTGCAATTGGATCAAAAAGTTTTCGCTAAACATAGACGTAGATGCAGACGGCTCCGTGTCTGCCCGCGTTCAGCATCCAATGAATCGGGTTGATTGAGATATATCCAGCTGCAGACCCGCAGCACCAGCAGTTTCAGAACCGCAGTCACAGAACCGCAAGTGAGGGGCGGAGTTATTGACAACGAGAGAGCACAGTGAGTATTCTGTAATGTTTTTGCTATCATATGTTTGATAATTATCGTATATATCACGTTAAGCATTTATCTGCTAAGTACTTAATGTGTGCTTGGCTTCATTATCTTATATTGAAACTTGAATTTGTTGTCATACTTTATAGTATATAACTTTTTTCTGTGGCTGTTTCGATTAATTTTCGGATGCATGCTGCAAATGGGCCTTGTGGTGAAGTTTTGAAGACGTTTTTTATTCATAAAAATAAATAGTTTGCTTTAATTCCCTCTGTTATATACATTGTTTGTGTGTTAATGCTACCTTGTAGTTTAGTTATTTTAATCCAATTTGTCATCATTGAGATAATTGTGTGTGGCTTCATCTCTTGTAGAGACATAAGGATTCAGAGAG
>NW_015505331.1:2010315-2011147 GCF_001515645.1 Sinocyclocheilus grahami
TCTCTATGTTTGTGTCTTCCAGTGTGACATTCCAATCATACAGAGATGGTGGACTCCTGATGGTTTTCTCTGAAAGGTACTGGACATTTCCTCCAGCACACCATTACATTTGCACCCCCTTCTGACTAATTTGAAATTAACCAAGATACATGTATAGTACAGTGCAGAAAACCTACAAGAGGCCCTTCCAATTGGATAACAGGCTACGCTTGTGAGGTATGTCTCAAATCTATCTATCTATCTATCTATATACATTAATAAGAAATATTAAAGTTACATTTTCCTTTAATATTCTGTAATGAAGGAGATCCCAGTAATCTGACAGAAGTTGTGAAATGGCTCCATTAAACAGACATCTGCTCAGGGGGCCAGTGGAAGAGCCTCTTTTCCTTATAATGGAGGAAGAGGACAAGGAAAAGGCCCTCAACAATCTCCTGGAACAGAAGTTTCCAGAGTGCCCTTCATATTTCATCTTGTGTTCAGGGGAGTTATTTTTGTAGGATTTTCATAACAAAATGGGCCCAAGAGTGAATTGTTAATTTTGTAAGTTTTCATGCAGGATTGTCATGACAAAATGGGCTTAATAGTGAATTGTTCATTTTATAAAACTCTATTTAATTATTGTGTACAGTTTGATTGTTACTTTTAAAATTATGCTGCTGTTTGTGTGTGTGTTTTATTGAAATGTTTTAGTTTTCATATAGAAAAATGTATGATGCACGTGTTCTTGACTTTGGAGTAAACATTTATTTTGAATCTTGTGATTAAAGTATATTTAATATAAAATGCCCAAAAGTTTCAAACATTATTTTTAATATCACAAACAGGAAAT
>NW_015505331.1:2011993-2052398 GCF_001515645.1 Sinocyclocheilus grahami
ATCAGTTAAAGTAATTGACCTTTATGATGTAGCAGTTGATATTTAAAGATTTCTCTATGTTTGTGTCTTCCAGTGTGACATTCCAATCATACGGAGATGGTGGACTCCAGATGGTTTTCTCTGAAAGGTACTGGACATTTCCACCAGCACACCATTACATTTGCACCCCCTTCTGACCAATTTGAAATTAACCAAGATACATATATATTACAGTGCAGAAACCCTACAAGAGGCCCTTCCAATTGGATAACAGGCTACGCTTGTGAGATATGTCTCAAATCTATCTATATACACATTAATTAGAAATATTAAAGTGACATTTTCCTCTAATATTCTGTAATGAAGGAGATCCCAGTAATCTCACAGAAGTTGTGAAATGGCTCCATTAAACAGACATCTGCTCAGGGGCCAGTGGAAGAGCCTCTTTTCCTTATAATGGAGGAAGAGGACAAGGAAAAGGCCCTCAACAATCTCCTGGAACAGAAGTTTCCAGAGTGCCCTTCATATTTCATCTTGTGTTCAGGGGAGTTATTTTTGTAGGATTTTCATAACAAAATGGGCCCAAGAGTGAATTGTTAATTTTGTAAGTTTTCATGCAGGATTGTCATGACAAAATGGGCTTAATAGTGAATTGTTCATTTTATAAAACTCTATTTAATTATTGTGTACAGTTTGATTGTTACTTTTAAAATTATGCTGCTGTTTGTGTGTGTATGTTTTATTGAAATGTTTTAGTTTTCATATAGAAAAATGTATGATGCGCGTGTTCTTGACTTTGGAGTAAACGTTTATTTTGAATCTTGTGATTAAAGTATATTTCATATAAAATGCCCAGAAGTTTCAAACATTATTTTTAATATCACAAACAGGAAATTACTCGCATAGTACAATGAAACAAATAACTGTATAGGTCTACAACTAAATTACTCAATATTAATGTTTCTAAAATGCTTAATATGTCATTATAAAATGCATACATAAACTTTGACGTATCGTGTGTACTAAAAGCATATTACCCCTTAAAAACCGTAAGGTGGCGCTACTCTGTTTATGTAATGTAAATGTAAGCTCCTCCCCTCACTCCCGGTTCTGTGGCTGCGGTTCTGTGGCTGTGGTTCTGAAACTGCTGTGCTGCGGGGCTGCAGCTGGATACTATTGGGGTTGATTTGAAGCATCAGCGACTCGGAGATCTCACCAGTGTCATTTACTTACGTAATACTTACTTTTCGAGTGTAGCTAATATGCAGATGTTGTGGCGTTATTCATAACATGGAGCTCAGTGTCCCTGCAGTCACAGCCTGTAGACGTGGTTGTCAATTGTGTTGTCCTGAGAACGAAAGCAAACGTTCAACTCTAATCCAATAGCAACGCGAGCATCCCAGGCGACGTGAATGTACCTGCACTGACTGGAGATTATAGGCTCAGACTGTGCCACAGTATGTCTGGTAGACAACTGCTTCGTGTTTAAAGATAATACCTTTTTGTCAGCTTTACAAATGTGCAATTGAATATTCAAAGATGTAACCAGATTTTGGGAGAGGCTAAACCAATCTATTCAAAGTCTCCATACACAGGTTATTACCTTTCCTTACAGTATGTAGCTACTAGGGTTGTTGATTTAAATAATTATGCATGGTTAAAGTAAAAAAAAAAAAGCATTTATATAGTGATTGTTTTAAAAGAAAGAAAACAGTCCAAATACACACAAAACAAAAGCTGTTTTCTTGATGTCTTGAACGAGTTGTTCCAGATGAGTTAATGCAGTACAGTGCAAATAGTGATTAAGTTGAAGATTATTCTGCTAAAAATGATTGAAAAAGTATTGATTTAAAAAGCTTTATTTTATATAATTGTAAGACATTCAATGGCCCCCTTGAAAGTTTATTGAGGTCTCGTAGTGGGCCTAGGCCATGTTTAGAACCACACTGTAAAAAATAAGTGTAATTTTAACTGTAAAATTTTGTAAAAACGCTACGGAAAAAAACTGTTAATAGGTTAACAGTAAGTTCCCATACTATATACAGGGAAAACGGTAAAATATCTAACCAGACATTTCATGTAATTTTACAGTAAAATGCTGTTAATTTTACAGTTTTTAGAAGTAAAAATAACAAATCAATGTATAATTTAGTCAAAAACTGTAAACTGATATTCCCAGAATTCCCTGCATGACACTCCACATTTGAAAGTATTTTGTTTAAATAATCATGTTTTTTTAATAGTTTTTGTTATGAGTTATGTATATTTGGGCTTTATGTTACATCTTCTGTTGTTTAATGAAAGTTTAATGCATTATTTAAGTATCATGTGTGTTACCATGATGGTGTTTTGTGTTTGCATGAATGACTCTGTGCACCTTCTATATATTAGTATATACTTCTGCTTGTGGCGAAGCTACTTGTGATGAGCTTTGATTCTTCATGTGGCTTTCTCTTTTACCACCTGCATTATTATGGTGGTTGTCAGTATGTTAAAGGTACTAAACAGATTTTAATAGCAGTGTGCATTGTTGAATTTACTGGTTTACATTCAAATTTTCTTGCTTGTAAATTACAGTTTTATACTGTAAAATTTACCGTTTTGGGCCGTAAATGTGTTTACTGTTTTTCTGTATTTTTTACAAAATTATTCTGGCAACCACAGCTGCCAAAATTATTTTGTAAAAACTACAGATTTTTTTTTTACAGTGATGGGCTATATGGAGGACTATGTAAATGTAAGCTGAGGGATCAGACAATGAAAAACCCATATTGATGGAGAACTAATCTGAATTTTTTGGGAACGTATGGTGGTTACAGCCCTGTGTGTGTATTAAGATTTTATATAAATACATATATTTTATTTATTATAACATGAACAAGAACCATAAATATCTTTGTGTGCTCCTTCAAAGATATAATACAGTATTAAACACATTTGTCCTGAAGAATGCCATTTAGAGAAGCTTATAAATGTTTCCTTTATGGTTTACCACTAACAAATCAGGAGCCATCAGAAGTCCCCATGAAGCCATAAGTAGGGAAAACAGCAAAGAGAGAGAGAGAGAGAGATACTTCACTCTCAGAATGTCAGACGCTTTGATATATAGAAGCAAAGAGTTTCCTATCTCTAATTTGAATTGTGTATGCCTTGTAGAAAAACTAGGATTGAGAAATAATTGTAAAGATTTATTTTCACACCCCATGTCACAAAACAGCCAACAGGCAATCCTTGTTCCCCTTACTCTTCTTACCAAAAATTTCAGAATTTCTCACAAGTTTCATGTGAAGCAAAACCAGGTAGGACAGAGAAGCATTCATGCAATGATTTTCGAACCACATTAATGAGTATAACATACTCTCAAAAGCTATAATCTGATCATTTTCCATCAACATCTGCGGTACTGCTGACAGTCATTTAACATCATCTTTAAATTATGTTTGAGAATTTGGCAATAATACACACTTCTTTATTTAAACCCACAGATCCCCGATCATCCATGTGCTGTTTTCACATGATATTGTTGCATGTCAGCAGGTCATGATTATCATCCCTTCCTCCTACACTTGAGTAGGAAGCGATCATAGATAGCCTCACCTCCTTTGGCCAAATGATCTATCGTTCTCTGTGGTAATGGAATCTTTAAAACACCGTATCTGACATTCAGATCAGCTGCATTCATCAAGTTCAACATAGATGCAACATGGAAACTCTCAGGTGCTTAATCTGGAGATGTTTTCATTCAGTTAAGTGAAGTTTAGGTTTAGATTAATATTCTGGCAAACATTTGGCAGTTTGTATTGCATCAGTGTGGGAGAGTGGGAAAGGAAAAAATTATGGAAGAAGTAGATCCCTTGTTGAGACAGTATGTATTTATTTACTATTTTTCTTGGTGGGTTGGTTTGCTGGTATTAAAATAAGGCTGGCATCCTTGGTTCATCTTAATTGTTCATCATGACCTTAAATAAGCAGAGAGAAAAAGGAATGAACAACATATTCTGTATATGCAATTAATTATTCATATGTATAATTCATCACATTTAAGTCTCTCTAATAGGCTTTTAGGAAATAGGCTTATAGCATTTGTTAAACAGAATGGCCTGAGACAGAACTTAAAGATCTGTATTAGTATCTAATCTTTAGTATTTACTGCATGCATACAAGCACTCTACACTCTAAAAAATGCTGGGTTGTTTCAACCCAATGTTGGGTCAAATATGGATTAACCCAACTGTTGGGTTAAATTTTGGTTACATTTTTATATTAGCTTATTAACCCAACAGTTGGGTTAGTCCATATTTGACCCAACATTGGGTTGAAACAACCCAGCATTTTTTAGAGTGTATGCATTAAATGCTACACAGTGTTTTGAATACATTATTTCTGTTAAAGCATCATGGTAGTATACCTTGTCGATCCAGTCATTGAAAGCGGACACACGGGTGAAAACAGTAGGCTTCTTCTCAGTGTTACAGCCCAAACCAGAAACGAAGCTGGCAATACCATGCACCTCCCAGACGCCGCCGGAGTTCTTACAGTTCAGGGGACCGCCAGAGTCACCCTGTAGGATGTTCAAAAAAAATTTACAAGAGTGAAAAATTTAAGGGGGTCTGAATACTTTCCGTACCCACTGTATATATATATATATTTATTTTTTTTATCATAGGCTACAAAAATTCGTTTCAGTAGCCTATTTGAATTTGACTGGCTCTGTGCGCGGCGTTCAAATACTATTTTTAGTAACTCTCTCCGCAGTTTACATGGTTAACTTATGCCAATAGGTGATTACATTTTATTCGAGTGAGATGTCTCACTCTTTCAACCGATTCGTTCAGGAGCAAAACAATACGCAGTTGCTTTTGTGGCTTTGTTTGGAATGATATTTGTTGGCGGAGCCGAAACAGAAAGGTTACTGGCAAAATTGTGTCTAAAATGTAAGTTACGCAATATTAACTGTTCGTTTATTGCATTGGCCCTGCTATATGAAATCAATATTACACTCACAATCGTCTGAAAATTCCGAACAAAAATACTCTTGCTCGAGTGATAATGTATGTGTTAAAGTTACTCTGTAAATGTCAGCTTATAGATGTTTAACAAATGATGTGGCACAAGATAATATATAAATGAACACAGACAGAATAACATCACTCACATTGCAGCCAGCGACAACGCCGTCTCCACCAGCGCAGACCATGGTTTCTTTGACGGTGGAACCCCACCAGTCAGACCTGGAGCAGGTGGCGTGATCCGCAGCGGGCATCAGTGCTTGCTGCAATCTATCAGGAAGAGGGCCTCCAGCTGGGACACAACCACAGTATGTTGGTTTATACCAGGGGTGCCCAAACTCGGTCCTGGAGGGCCGGTGTCCTGCAGAGTTTAGCTCCAACTTGCCTCAACACACCTGCTACAAAGTTTCTAGTATGCCTAGTAAGAGCTTGATTAGCTGGTTCAGGTGTGTTTAATTGGGGTTGGAGCTAAACTCTGCAGGACACCGGCCAGGACACTAAAACATGGAGAAAAATCAGGTTTCTTAAATCAGGTCTTGTGCACAAGCACTTACTGGAGAGTCTTCCCCAGCCTGTAATATAGCAGGGGTAGTTGTTTTCGAGGATGGAGCCAGCAGGAGGAATGCAGCCCAGCTGAACAGTATCACTCAGTGTCACAGGCTCTGACAACTTGATCAGTGCAATGTCGTTTCTGAATGAGCACAAGAATCACAAGTGAGAGCTGTTGTTTACACTTACTTTGTTTATGTCTACAGTCTGACACAAAATAAACCTGACAGGGTGATCAAGACCTGGATGTGAAGTAATAATGAGAGACTGACTGTACAATATATATATAAAAAAATGAAAACTTTGATTTGAGTTATTAGATAATCACATTATTTTATAATCCACCTTATTTTTCAAACTATTTCCTGTGAATGAGCTAGACTTCCAATTCATTAGTGTAGAAGTTTACATTTACTGTAAAGAAAATGCACTGTACTAATTTTTATTTTATTTTATATAAAATAAATATTTCTCATAACAGGTTTTACTCTAAACGTGCTTTAAAATTAAAGACTTATGTCTAAATAAGTTATGTTCCAAATTTGAATTTGATATAAAAAAATTGAGGTTCCTGTGAGATTTTATTTAAGACGTTATATCACAAACAGCCACCGGGTGACATACAAACTCCATTGAATTTTTTCGATGCATTTTTCTGTCATAAATGTCTCAATTTTCTGTCAATATTACTTGTATCACAAAATAAAATATGGAATCATGAAACTCAGACCTTTCCAATGATATGTATTTTGTCAAGATTTAAAAAATTCTGATTCTAAGAGACCGTAATACTTTTTGGAATATGACACTTGACACTGCCCACTTAGGGGGAGGAGACCGCCAAAAGATTTAAAGTATCGTTTCCATGGTAACGCAATATCCGATTTCAAAATAGTTTTCACAGGATGAATTTTGAGGTTTTAAGCTTGATATATAATTTATGATGATCAAATGATCACTAAAATAGGGAACGAAAATGCTCAACGTTTGCTCAACAAACCATTGTGTTTATGATTATTATAATAAATGAAAAATTGTCCAGCTAAAATAACTGGAAACAACTGACACTGTGAAAGCTTTGAACATTCAAGTTAAAAATGGTTGTGCCAACATTTATGTTAAAACATTGGTGGAAAAAAAAGATTTTATTATGGAAACGGGTTGCCTGTCAATAGTCAGTTTTACAGTAATCGGTCTGTAAAAATTGACTGTATAGAAATTGGACAATTTTACAGTATAGTGGGCCTTATAAAAAATAATTGACCACAGAATGCCATTATAGCCTAATTACTTATTTCAGAAAATTTTAAATATATGAATTTAATCAATGTATATTGACAAGACATGTTTTCATTCCTATTAAGTGTTAGTTATATTTAAAATGAAATATGACACAATTTATGTAAAGATCTACTAAGTACAATACTTACCCGAGAGCCACAAACAAGGAGTTCCATTTCTCATGCACAATGATCTTCTGTGCACTGATGGTCTTTGAGCCGTCCTCAGATACTGACAGGTCATGTTTACCAACATGCACCATGTAGTTGCGCCCAGAACTACAGGAGAGAAAATGCATGATGGTTAAAGATTAAAGTCCAGTTGAAATCTATTGATGTCCTCAAATTCACAACATTGAACACAATTGAAAATGATATGTTCATTTGACATATGAACAATATATTCAACTAATATACTGGACACTTATACCTGATGCAGTGAGCAGCAGTCATCACCCAGTTTTCAGCAATGATAGATCCTCCACAAGTGTGATACCACGAGCTACCGCTCTGATACTGCAGAGAGATCTAATCATGGGAAACATGAAAAGCTAATTAAACATACAAATACATGCTCAATTTAGAGACTGCTCAAACAGTAGAGCATTGCACTAGCAACACCTTGATCATGGGTTTGATTCCCAGGGAATGCATGAACTCATGAAATACAAACCTTGAATGATAAGTGTTTGCCAATGGCATAAATGTAATGAAGAGAGGGAGAGGATGTAATGACAAAATGTGTAAAGTAAAACTGTAGCAGAAAGGGTGACTATTAGTGAGACAGAGGTAACAAGAGGGAATGAGAAATAAAGGCAGACAAAATGGTGCTACATTACTTACCTGCCAGGGCCAGCTGTGGGGCCTGGCCTCCTCTCCATTGACCACACGAGAGCTGAGAGGCTCAATGGGTGGTTTTCCACACCCAAAGGCTGCAGTAGAAATTCAGAATAAGAACAATATCTGTATTCATTATGTTGCAGACTACTGAGTATAAGTCTCCTGAGCACTTCTGTTCAGGTGTGCAGACTTCTTACCGCTAGCGATGAGCACTGATGCTAGGATGAGGGCGAACATGTTGACTCGGGGTCAGCTGCCGAACACTTGCCCACTTTTAAACCTTCTCTATTAGTGATGTCACACTGGCAACACAAAATTATGAAATACGTGCTGCATGAAGCGTTCCACCTGTTTTGCCTGGAAAACATTATCACCTTTTGAGCAGCTGCTTTCCTTGAATCCATTCACACAGCCTTCATGCACAAACCTCTAACTAAGACTGACTAAGTTCAAATAATTTATACATATGAACATACAGTCCTTAAAAGTTTAGCATTCACATAAAAAAGAAATCATCCTTTGAAGGGAAACAGGTTTTCAGTTTATATTTGCTATGAAATTTGATCAACTTCAGGTTTTCAAGGCGACTGCATCTTCTTCTTTTTTTATTTTATGGAAAATATAATTTTAAATGGTTAATAAAGATGTAAGAAAATTGAATAAATAACAACTAGCTAGCTAGAATATACACTACTGTTCAGTAGTTTGGAGTTGGTAGGAGTTTTGGTTACAATATCTGTATTCATTATGTTGCAGACTACTGAGTATAAGTCTCCTGAGCACTTCTGTTCAGGTGTGCAGACTTCTTACCGCTAGCGATGAGCACTGATGCTAGGATGAGGGCGAACATGTTGACTCGGGGTCAGCTGCCGAACACTTGCCCACTTTTAAACCTTCTCTATTAGTGATGTCACACTGGCAACACAAAATTATGAAATACGTGCTGCATGAAGCGTTCCACCTGTTTTGCCTGGAAAACATTATCACCTTTTGAGCAGCTGCTTTCCTTGAATCCATTCACACAGCCTTCATGCACAAACCTCTAACTAAGACTGACTAAGTTCAAATAATTTATACATATGAACATACAGTCCTTAAAAGTTTAGCATTCACATAAAAAAGAAAACAGGTTTTCAGTTTATATTTGCTATGAAATTTGATCAACTTCAGGTTTTCAAGGCGACTGCATCTTCTTCTTTTTTTATTTTATGGAAAATATAATTTTAAATGGTTAATAAAGATGTAAGAAAATTGAATAAATAACAACTAGCTAGCTAGAATATATACTACTGTTCAGTAGTTTGGAGTTGGTAGGAGTTTTGGTTTGTAAGAGTTAATGTTTTTAAAGAAAGACATTTATGCTCACCAAGGCTGCACTTATTTGATCACAAATAAAGTAGAAACAATAATATTGTGAAATATTGTTAAAATTTAAAGCGTTCTCTTTTAATATATTTTAAAATGCCATTTATTCCTGTGGTGGAATTACTGCCATCCTCAGAGTCACATGATCCTTCAGAAATCATTATAATATGCCGATTTGGTGCTCAAGAAACATTTCTTGTTATCAGTGTTGAAAACAGTTCTGCTGCTTAATATTTTTGTGGAAACTAAGATACATTTGGTCAGGATTATTTTATAAATAGAAAGTTTGAAAGAGCAGCAATTATATGAAATGTAAATGTTTTGTAACATTATAAATGTCTTTTTTTTATCGGTAGTGTAAATGAATCATATTTTGAATCAAGTTATAACATATGTTGTTAGTGATTTTTTTTTCTCATAGTCACTGTGAACTATGTTACATTTGAATGTACAGTAGGTATAACCTGTGGTCAAGTTTGAATGAGGTCAGCAGATGGTAAGTTCTCAGGGAAATGAGTTTAACATCAGGAGTGACCTATGTCTGCATTAACTTTTTGCATTTTGGGGTCAGAAAATTCAGCCAAAGAATATTGCACTATTAAGTCATGATATCATAAAAACACATTTTGACCCCAGCTTGTGTTTTATGACAACTCCCTGTTGAATCATATAACTAAAATGAGCATGTTTTCCCTTTGAATATTTGAATGTAAAAATGCATTAAAGCAAGCATTTTAGTCCTTAAATACATTACCATTGTCAACAAGTTTTTTTTACATTTGGATGTAGTACACAGCTAATTACAGCTGAAAATCTATTTTGAACAAAGACACCTGAATATATAAACACTGAGTTTATCTGTTGTCCAAACAGCAGTTTGGTCATGTATAGTTTGCGCTTTGACATGAGGATTAAAAAAAGTGAACACAAGCGTACTTATAGTGTTTACTTCTAAACATCAAACTCAGGATTCAACCTCACAGAACCTACTGCATTAGATGCGCTCTTCTTATTCAAAGGATAATGTTTTGTATGTTCACCCTAAAAGCCCTGCAGAAAACTCATTAGCCTGCGTGGAGATGCTTTAATCTCATCTAGATAACAGTGTATCCCGAAGTCTGTCAAAGAGAGGATAAGATTGTCATGCTGTTGTTGTGTAACCCTGCTGCTGATGAGGTTAAGGCTTTTGTCATCTCAAATTAAATATCTTGTGTAAAAATAACTCAAATGTAAATCTGTAACTTAATCCTATATGTTTTCATGATGTTGTCATTTCCGTCTGTTTTCCCTAAATGTCAGAATGTTCACATTCAGAATATTACTATAATACTTTGAACTTATAAACATTAGATATACATTTGTACATGTAGAAAGGTTAAATAGTTGTTGATGTTTTATAAAGTTTTACAAGGAATACATTAATATTCTACAAATGTATGACTATATATAAGCCTCTCTTTAGATGGCAGAAAAGAATTAAAGACTGTCGTTACAGTCACTTTTAACAGTGATGTTCATAAAATGAAACAAAAATAATCTCTCATCTTACGTCATCAAGACGCATGAAAAGCTTGATTTTAGAGATTAACAATCTCTCTAACTAAATAATGAAGCAGTTAAGTATTTAATGTGTTCACTCTCAGTGGCACACTGTATTGCTTTGGCTCTGTACAAAGTCCATTTTGCTTTAGATTTAGCCCATCCCACAATGTCATGTGTTTATGGGACTGTCTTATATTGTCAGTATCATATTGCCTGTCTGTTCTACCTTTTTTGTTTAGTGTTTCATATGTTATTAAGATCAAGAATCTTAACAACCAAAGTCATGTCTAAACCTACACAGGATTCAATGTATAAAGTGCCAGGTAAGCATTTCTGTGCTCTATTACTATAGCCTCATCTCAGTGTTATGCAATCATCTCTTAGTTCATGTGTGTTTTGCCACATGGGTGAGCGTAGTATTTTGTCAAGCCATAACTTCTGTTGTCACAAACTACAATAAAATTAGCAAATTTGAACTGATAGCTTAAAGTTTACACCATCTATTGTCTGATCTACTGTATAATTAGATATCAATGAAAATCAACAATCCGTTTTAGATATTAATTTTTTTAATCAGCCAAATGCATTGCCTATAGCCTAAGCTAGCACAGAGACCAACTTCATGCACAGAATCGACCCTGTGAGTCTGGAAACCAAAGAAAAGGTATATATGAGTGTTTCACAGACGAAAAATTAAATTATATAACACACAATGTTTTCCTAAAACAGTTATCTCTATGTGATTTTGTTTTTTAAAGGTGGATTGTTCAAAAAATATTGCAATTAATGCAGCAACAGCTCATCCACATCATGACCGTGAAGGAGCGACTTACAACTTGGGAAACTCATATGGCCGAAGAGGTGGGATGCCTCACTTGTACTTTTTATATAACAAACTCTAATGGCTTCTTTTTGTTAATGTTTTCAAACCAAACAGAACTGCAAAAATAATGACTGTTCTAAACCAAAGCACTCCACCCATCTGCCACTGGTCAAACAAACACATGTTCTCACCCAGAAACACTTAAGCCAATGTTTTAAAAGCACCACAGAGCCACACTTTTTGGGAAAATCAATATAGAACGGCCACACTTCACCTTCTATTCTGATTCTCAAAGGCTTCTTTTACCATATCCTCTGAGTTTCGGCAGGTGAAGGAAAGAACAATGCTGCTGATCTGTCAGGTGCAGAGATTCTTTGCTCTATTCCTGCTTCTGATCCCAGGAAACCATCATACTACCACAGTTTTGGTAAATTTGCCTGCCATGTTTGCATTTTTAGATCATCTGATCTGCCCTTCTGGTTCTTTATCCATCTGTAATATTATAAGGATTATTTTGCATTTATTTACATAGAATTTAACATGGTTGGAAATGTGGGCCACACTATTGTAGATTCTCCAGTATATTGTAATCTTCACCAATGGAAAATAATGCATTATTTCTGTTTTTATTTGAAAGTGTTCGTTCATTTTATTTTATTTTTTACCTTATGTTTGCAGTCATGTCGGAGAATTACATAGTCTTCATTGAGCAGCCGATCAAGTTAGACCTGCTGAAATTCATGCTGTACAGAGTTGCTGGAAAAAGCTTTCATAAAGTCATGTCCTGGAACCCTGAACTAGAAACCATCTTCCATGTGGCAGACAGATGCACTGGCCAGGCACGGCAGAGTCTGTCCCAACATCATACTGACTGACTTCTAATTGTGGGCACTGTGTATTTCTGTCGCTTCACCTCTGACATCCATGTTTTCATCCCTGCAGCTCATCAAAACAAAATACTACAGCAGTGCCATGTTCACGCTGAACCAGATTAATGCATATGAGGATAATGGCTATTTGATTATGGACATGTGCTGTGGAGATGATGGCAATGTGATTGTTGACTTCACAATGGAGAACCTTCGGGCATCTGGAGAAGAAATTGACATGGTAATACCTTCACAATCCAAAACATGTCAAATGTCGATAATACTGACCTCTCTTTCAGTTTCATTTAAATTTAACTTTAACAGTGTTTATCTATTGGCTTTTCCAGTTCTTCAATTAATTGTGAACAAACTTACCACGGCGATATGTACTGCCTCTGGACATAAAGGAAGATGAGCCTAATGACCACAACCTCATCAATTTCCCATACACCACTGCCACTGCTGTGAAGACTATAACTGTGGTATGTGAGCAAGAGGTGGAGAGAGATGGGAACTGAAAACAATAGTATTTATGAGCATCAATAACAGTAATTTCTCTTTGGTAATAATAGGTATTCCTGCTCCATGAAGATCTTTACAATGATGACCTGTTACAGTATGGTGGTCTTGAGTTCCCACACATTAACTACACGTATTACAATGCTCGTCCTTATCGGTACTTCTACGCCTGTGGCTTTGGACACATATTTGGTGACTCTCTGCTTAAGATGGATCTAAATGGAAAGAAGCTTAAGGTACCAACTTAAATTAAAATAGAATTATATGAGACTAGTTTGAGAGTTCACTTCAGTTGAGAATATAATATTTGATCTGTCTTGTTGTCTGTCTGTAGGTGTGGCGCCATGCTGGTTTGTTCCCATCAGAACCAGTGTTTGTTCCAGCACCTGATGCTAAGGATGAGGATGATGGTGTGGTCATATCTGTGGTCATTACACCAAGAGAGGTTAGTTTCTTAGTGTCATCAAAGCTCCACTGGCTTCCTTTTATGACATGTTAACATATTATATAAGTCATATATAATATATTTTTAATTTGGTCCAAGTTTAATTTAAGAACTCGGTTCTGGACAGGTGTGATAATGTTGTGTAACTTTGTTTAGAAAAAGAGCAGTTTCCTCCTTGTGCTTGATGCTAAGACCTTCACAGAGCTTGGGCGAGCAGAAGTTCCAGTGGACATCCCGTATGGCACTCATGGACTCTTCAATGAGATTAACTAAATTAGAAAATCACCAACTCGGATAAACTCATAAAAGTGAAACCAGTAATCATTAGAATAATCTTTATTGTTTGTTGTGGTAAAAGTTTTCTTTTTACTCTGCATATTTTGTATATGGCTAAGTGATATACCTGTTTTGTGATTAACTATATTTGCTGTATTTTAAACAGCATTTTGATATTTATAATTATTATGCATGCATTTCTAGGACCTCATTAACCGAGAGATGAAATTGAATATTTGTACTTAATGCTGTAGGACCATCCAGTTACAAGTTAATGTTGTAAAAGAACATTTTATGCATCGACTACCCTTATTTTGTATACAGTGTAATTTTACCCTTACTTTGTATATATCCTTGCGGTTTTTAAATATCAAAATAAAGTGCAACAGACATCGGTAGAGGATCTAGAGAGAGAGAAAAAACAACAACAACATAATATCTTTTTGTTCATTTATTTAAAATTTTTCTGGTTTAATCACAATCAGATTTTTTCTAGATCCTGCATTAAATTTATATTTTGACCTCACTATTCGGGGAACAGACACAGTCTTTATAGATTGTACAGCGCAAGTACTTCTATCATTTAAGAGGGTAGAACAAAAGTCATCAGGGCAGTTATTTGAGATTTGACTTACTAGTCATATGGAGCGTAGCGTCCTGGAGATGTTGTCCGACATGAGCTCCGCTCCGACTCTGCTGGGATGCAGGCCATCAGCGCGAAAAAGCCTAGGACGCTCCCAGAAAAAGACACAACACTAAAGAGAAAATAAATACGTGTCCAAGCATGATCCAAATAGCTTGCTTTATCATCTACTTTTGTGTATTTCAACACAAGTGTGCTCCAAATCACTAGGTGGCACTCGTGGTACGGAAGCGCTGGCTTACACTTCTGTTTTTGACTTTTTAAAAACTTTTTTAATAAATAAAATAAAACAAATTTACTTTTTGCAAACAACTCTGAAGGCTTATACAAAACTGCTGAATTTGACAAACCTGTAAAAAATACACATCGCTGTAGCGAAGAAAGTGTTTTAGATGTTTAGAGCAAAGGTGTGTTATGCTAACATTCAGTAGTTCATTTGTAACTGACATTGCAAATTCAGTGATTTCTCATTACAACAATCTCAACGGTACATTAAAGACTATTCAAACATATGAACGTGTTTAGACTGGAAATAAAGTAATGTCTTTGCAAAGAAGCACAAAACGTATCTTCAAACTGTTGGTAAGACCTATTTTAGTAAACTTAATTTAAATGTACTATTATGCAACCTGACCTGACATTCGGTACACTTGGTGTTTTAACTATTTACTTAGTTTGTATTTTGGTCAATTACTGTATGTATTTTCAAATAGGGTTTCACCTGTAAGTATTAAACTAGAACTATTCCTTGAGCACAGACCTTTACATGCGAGGATGATCCAGACTGCCTGGCCTTTGTCTTCAAAGCCTAGCCGAGAACATGAAGGAGATGTGGCCGAAAGATCATGCCCCAAAATACAGGGACCAGTATTTCTTCAGATACATTATGGGTCCCTTCATCTCATTACGTGAGTATTGCAAAGACTTGTATATTAAAGTATTTATCTTATATGTGTGATTCTCTTTCGGCTGGTGAGTTGCTGGAAGAGCTGTTGTGCATCCTGTCCTCGCGTAATTTGTTGGCACGTGCTCCTGCATCTGAGCTGGCTGTCCCTCACATCAGCATGCAGCCTTGTCAGTGCCAACCTCTGCTCTCTTATCCAGATACGCTATGAATCGTGTCATATATGAGGACGGCAACAATACTGGTACTCTTTGTAAGCATATCGTCCGACCGACAGGACCTGGTTGGACCCACGTAAGCCCAGGCGGTGGTGGCTCTGCCTGCGTCTCATCCACACCAAGGGTGGGGCTGAGCCGACACTGTTCAGACACAAGAGAACATGAATGGTGGCGGTCATCAGCGCCGGGACATCACTTGCAAATTACTGAAAAAAATTTACTTCATTCGAAATGATGTGTAATGGGGAAATGCAGCTGGTTCTCTAACGAGTATGAGGCTCACGCTGTTATGTCGATCACATTGCCACTGTATCATAATAAATGTTATGAACTGGCAGGGACAGCATTGAGGGCAGAGCATCAGCGTAGGGGTGTACACAACATAGCTGAAACCAGGCATATTGTTCAGATCATGACTGAGGTTGGGTGAGCGGTTGCGCTGCTTGCACAGATAGTACATGTGAGGTGAGTGACAACACATCTAAGTTATAAAACTGCATGAAAGTGTTGGGTGATGATACTCCCCCTTGTGGAGTGGGCTCCTACCCCAATAGGACATTCCACATTCCTAGAGACATGAGCCAAAGCAATTGCATCGCCAATCCAGTGTGACAGCCATTGCTTAGACACAGGCAGGCCTTTCATGCATCCACCAAAGCATACAAATAGCTGCTCTGAGAGCCTGAACTGACTAGAGTGCTCAATATACAGTATATGTACAATGCACGTACAGGGCACAAGAGCATATTAACCATCCTCGGGACGAAAAGCTGATAGTGTTATGACTTGCGGTTTCAGTGGTGTCAAAAGCACATTAGGTACATAACCCTTCCTAGGCTTTAAAGTGACTCTGCAATCACCAAGCCCAAACTCAATGCACGAGCTGTCAATAGGGTATATGTCACCTGACAAAACCCGGAAAACAGGTCTCATCGCTTCCGCTTGTTTATTACGGCTAACAGCCGTAATCTATTTTATATATAGACTTTTAAGATAATCAGTTAAACTAGCTAGCTGTTTTTATTGTTGATGTTTTATTCAATTTTTTATATAAACGTTAGCGAAAAGACTAACAATAAAAAACTTTTAGATATCATTCCGCATATGTGATGGACATTGGTTATGATAATCTTTGGTATCTACATTGAAGGCATCTTGAGTAAAACTGCTTCTTATTTAACTAAGCATATGCAAAACGCTTGAACCGGAAGTGGCGAGACCAGGTTAACAGAATACGGAAGTCTGTTGCGCATAACCCCTATTGACAGTGCCTGCAGGTCCCCAACTCGCTTAACAGAGGCTAATACAAGCAGGAGCACTGTCTTTACGTGAGTATTGCAAAGACTTGTATATTAAAGTATTTATCTTATATGTGTGATTCTCTTTCGGCTGGTGAGTTGCTGGAAGAGCTGTTGTGCATCCTGTCCTCGCGTAATTTGTTGGCACGTGCTCCTGCATCTGAGCTGGCTGTCCCTCACATCAGCATGCAGCCTTGTCAGTGCCAACCTCTGCTCTCTTATCCAGATACGCTATGAATCGTGTCATATATGAGGACGGCAACAATACTGGTACTCTTTGTAAGCATATCGTCCGACCGACAGGACCTGGTTGGACCCACGTAAGCCCAGGCGGTGGTGGCTCTGCCTGCGTCTCATCCACACCAAGGGTGGGGCTGAGCCGACACTGTTCAGACACAAGAGAACATGAATGGTGGCGGTCATCAGCGCCGGGACATCACTTGCAAATTACTGAAAAAAATTTACTTCATTCGAAATGATGTGTAATGGGGAAATGCAGCTGGTTCTCTAACGAGTATGAGGCTCACGCTGTTATGTCGATCACATTGCCACTGTATCATAATAAATGTTATGAACTGGCAGGGACAGCATTGAGGGCAGAGCATCAGCGTAGGGGTGTACACAACATAGCTGAAACCAGGCATATTGTTCAGATCATGACTGAGGTTGGGTGAGCGGTTGCGCTGCTTGCACAGATAGTACATGTGAGGTGAGTGACAACACATCTAAGTTATAAAACTGCATGAAAGTGTTGGGTGATGATACTCCCCCTTGTGGAGTGGGCTCCTACCCCAATAGGACATTCCACATTCCTAGAGACATGAGCCAAAGCAATTGCATCGCCAATCCAGTGTGACAGCCATTGCTTAGACACAGGCAGGCCTTTCATGCATCCACCAAAGCATACAAATAGCTGCTCTGAGAGCCTGAACTGACTAGAGTGCTCAATATACAGTATATGTACAATGCACGTACAGGGCACAAGAGCATATTAACCATCCTCGGGACGAAAAGCTGATAGTGTTATGACTTGCGGTTTCAGTGGTGTCAAAAGCACATTAGGTACATAACCCTTCCTAGGCTTTAAAGTGACTCTGCAATCACCAAGCCCAAACTCAATGCACGAGCTGTCAATAGGGTATATGTCACCTGACAAAACCCGGAAAACAGGTCTCATCGCTTCCGCTTGTTTATTACGGCTAACAGCCGTAATCTATTTTATATATAGACTTTTAAGATAATCAGTTAAACTAGCTAGCTGTTTTTATTGTTGATGTTTTATTCAATTTTTTATATAAACGTTAGCGAAAAGACTAACAATAAAAAACTTTTAGATATCATTCCGCATATGTGATGGACATTGGTTATGATAATCTTTGGTATCTACATTGAAGGCATCTTGAGTAAAACTGCTTCTTATTTAACTAAGCATATGCAAAACGCTTGAACCGGAAGTGGCGAGACCAGGTTAACAGAATACGGAAGTCTGTTGCGCATAACCCCTATTGACAGTGCCTGCAGGTCCCCAACTCGCTTAACAGAGGCTAATACAAGCAGGAGCACTGTCTTGAGAGAGAGCACACGCAAGCAGGCAGATTTCAATGGTTCGAAGGGGGGCCCGGGAGAACATCCAGCATGAGTGGCAAGTCCCAAACAAGTAAAGTTCAAGGGCAAGGGGGGGTTCAGTCTCCTTGCTCCCTTTAAGAATCTCACCACTAGGTCATTTCTACCCACTGGGCAATGATCCATGTGAGCGTTGAATGCCATAATTGTGGCCATATACACTTTCAATGTGGATGGCGTACATCCACATTCAAAATGTTTTTTTAGAAGGGAAAGCATTATTAGTATTGGGCAGTTAGATGGGTCTTCACCTCGCAATCTGCCCCAATTTGTAAAAAACTCTCCATTTGTGCATGTAAAGATGTCATGTGGAAGGAGCCCTGGGCTCTGTGATGGTCTTTAACATAAGCTGAGAAAGCTTATGCCGCTGACAAAGCCCCGTTTAGCAGCCAGACATGAAGATTCCACAACTCTGGGTTGGGATGCCATATTGTTCCCTGTGCTTGAGAGAGGAGGTCTTTCCTCAGTGGGATAGCCTACGGAGTAGCTCTACCAGCTCTGGGAGCCATGACTGGTTGGGCCATTTTGGTGCCACCACCAGAACTGGTTTCCTCTCCTCCCTGATTTTGCAAAGCATGCGATGCAGAAGTTTCACTAGTGGAGAGGCATACTTGCGCGCTTTCGGACAGCTGTGTGCCAGTGTATCCACCCCCAGGGCAGACAGTGAATAGAACAGCGGGCAGTGAGTGTTCTCCACAGATGTTAAGATATCTGCTTCTGCACTACCAAATATGCCCCAAATCATATTAACAGTTAAAGGGTGTAAACTCCACTCCCCATGGATCACCCTGCCCCTTGATAGCATGTCCGCAGCACAATTCATATGTCCAGGGACATGGACTGCTCGAATGGAGAGGAGATGCTGATCTGCCTTTAGAAGGAGGTCTTTAGCTTGCCAAAGCAGAGGTCACAAGCTCACACCTCCCTGGTGATTTATAAATGCTACCACTGTCATGTTGTCCGACCTGATAAGAACATGTTGGTGGAGAATATCCGGGAGAAAGTACTCGAGAGCTAGATGAACAGCATGAAGCTCTAGGCAGTTTGTGTGCCAGGACTTATCTGTTTCTGACCACATCCCAAAGGCCGGTTTGCCATTGCATATGGCTCCCTAGCCTGTGCCTAATGTGTCTGTGGTAACAGTCTTTCTCCTGATCACCTGGCCAATAGGAACACCCTGGCAACACAGTGTCATATCACGCCATGGGGCACTTTGACAGGCAGGGTGCCTGCGCGCCACGTGCTCTGTGGCACATGGCCTTTTTAGCCAGAGCTGTAGTGGACGCATATGCAGGAGCCCTAATCTGCACACTGCTGAGTTGACAGCCATCAGTCTGAGCATCCTCTGAAAACATTTTAGCGCAGGATCTCGCCCTAGCTTGAAAACGGCAAGAGAGCTGACCATTTTCTGTGAGCGCTCCTCTGAGAGACCCGCTTGCATAGTGATTGAATCCAGCTCTACTCCCAAAAAAGAGATGTTCTGTTTCACCGTCAGCATGCTCTTTGCAAATTCACAGTCAGCCCAAAGCTCTGAAGGGGAGCGAAGAGTCTGAGCTTGTCATGCTCTCTGATTGGGCTAAGATCAGACAATCGTTTAGGTATTTCAGGATGCACATTCCACGCTTCACGTTTCAGAGGGGAGAGAGCCCCATGTATGCATTTGAATGTTCGTGGGCCCAGTGATAACCCGAAGGGTAGGACCGTGAACTGGTATGCCATCCCCTTGAATGGAAATCTCAGGAAGCACCTGTAATGAGGGGCCATCTAAATGTGAAAATAAGCATCCTTTATATCCACAGAGAGAAACCAATCTCCCGGCCTGAAGTGCGAGAGAATTTGCCTCAGCATATTTATTTTGAATGGACGCTCACTGCACAATTCAATGGTCTCAAATCCAAGATTGGGCAGATTCTGCCATCTTTCTTTGGTACCAAGAAATAACGACAGTAGAGCATTTTGCAAGGAGGCTGTGTATATCCTCTCACAGAACTGAGGTATTCTGCTCCTGTACAGTGGACATTAACACACTGTTAAAACGGGGCAGCCTGCAAAGGAACTAGTGTGTAGCCATTCTTTATTGTTTTCATAACCCACTCTGATACCCCTGGAAGTGCTTGCTACACTTCTGTGAATTGTGACAACAGGCGAGGTGGGCTGCACACTGTGAGAAGTAACTCACTGCTGGGAAACAAGGAGTTTGATACCACATGAGCGTGAGAATGAGTGAGCGCGGGAGGAGAATCCTGAGTCCTGAGGCTCATGTCTCTGCAGTGGGGGCAGACCGAACTGGTGACGTCTGGTGACCATCAGATGGTTTGATTCAGTAGCGATTCAGTAGATGTGAACACGCACATCTGTTGGCCATCAGATGGTTCAATTAAATATATATAGGCTATATTCAAGACACATTGCTGTGACATTTATTAGCAATACCGACATAACAGGAAAGCTAATGTTTTCTGTTATATTATGTAGGGATGTCCCGATCAGGGTTTTTTTTGCCGTGTCATTGAATAGCCTATTGAGTATCTACCGATACCAAGTCCCGATATGATACTTGTATTTTCCTAGTGCTTGGTGCACAATTCAAGTACATAAGGTTATAAAGTTCAAAAATCAATGCAATTTGTACTTTATGCTGTGGAGCTAGTAAAGGCATGAATATGTTTTAAAACAAGTAAAAACAGAAGTGGTAACCAGTTACAAGTTAAAGTTATAAATTTTGCATTAATTTTAATACATTAAATTTGAATCATAATATTGACAGAAAAAAGCTCAAGAACATTTTATGCATCAACTACCCTTATTTTGTACACAGTATAATTTTCCCATATATCCCTGCTATTTTTAAATAATAAAGTATCTAGAGAGAGACTATATTTAGAAAATATTTAAAAAACATTACATATATATTGAGAAAACATAACATAATAATAATAATGATAATGATAATAATAACATGAAGAAATAACTGAAGAGAAAAGAAATACTGTGTCCAAGCATGGTCCAAATACTTAAAGGGATAGTTCACCCAAAAATGAAAAATGTGATGTTTATCTGCTTACCCCCAGGGCATCCAAGATGTAGGTGACTTTGTTTCTTCAGTAGAACACAAACGACCAATTGTTTCGTGTCTTTACACATCAATTATCGCCACGAGCCGCAGAGTTTAATTTGGTTTTGTTTGTGTATGTATTTTTGACTCTCAAGGCCGTGAATCCAATTCACTTGCATTATATGAATGACAGACTACAACGGTTTGAGTTAAAAATCTTTGTTTGTGTTCTACTGAAGAAACTAATTCACCTACATCTTGGATGCCCTGGGGGTAAGCAGATAAACATCAAATTTTCATTTTTGGGTGAACGATCCCTTTAATTTCTTTAGCTGCGTCCCAAATTACACACTATACACTATGCACTTGTACACTATGTACTTATGCACTATGCACTCAATCATGTAGTGTATGAATTATATAAGGTTATTTTGTCATTCATAATCGGTCTGGTAGCCCCTCCCCCTTCGCTACGTAATTAAACCTACTGCGACAGTTGAGTGCACAAAGATGTCCAACATTCCACACTTCATTTTTTCGGTTATTTAAGTGCATCATCTGGGTATTGAAAGTTCTCTTTTTTTTTGGAAATTTTCAGTGTGAACACACTACTCACACTATTTATACTACAAAACGTCATAGAATAGTGCATAAGTACGCGATTTGGACGCACCTTTTGAGATGGTCCTCACTGCAGAACACAAGATCCAGGGGGCGAGGATGGATCCAGATCCAACTCCTCCCACCTTACATATACCTAAACCTACCCGTCTCCACCCCCTGATCCCTAAACCCACCCATCTCCACCCCCTAGATGCGGATCCAACCCCGCCCCCTGGATCTTTGTTCTGCAGTGAGGGGCTACTGGCAGCTTTTGAACGACTAGTCACTAGTGCAACACAAGGGATCTCCAAATCACTAGGTGGCGCTCGTGCTATACGGAAGCGCTGATTTAAACTGTGTTTGACTCAACGGGGAAAGGACTTAAGTTGCTCAATTTCTGCAAACAATTGACTGTTTCCGCATATAAAATTGCTGAATTTGTCAAATCTGTAAAAATACACGTTGTTGCTGCAGCGACGGTTAGACGGTGAGAGCAAAGGTCTGTCGTGTTGACACAGCAATTCATCAATAATATATTTATGGACATTCAAACGTATGAACGTGTTTAGACTGAAAATAAGGTAACGTTAATATCTTTTCAAAGAAGCACAACACGGATCTTCAAACTGTTGGTAAGACCTCTTTTTCAGTAAACTTAATTTACTATGTTTACCTGACCTGATATTCTGTATACTCCGTGATTTAACTAATTACTCAGTTTGTATTTTGCTATATTATGTATTTTCAAATAGATTTTATCCTATAAAAATTAAACTCTTTTAAAATGAACTAATACCTTGAGCACGGACCTTTACAGGTAAGGTGTGGCTCCGTAAGGCCATTAAGCTTCATGTCATGACAAATGCATTTATTGTCTTTATCTATGTCAGTAATTTTCAGGCTGAAATATGCCCTTGTTCCGGCAACTGGAGCACACACTGGAAAGGGAATGTCAGAGGAAGAAAAAATGCAAGAGTGAATTGACTGAGGATGAGGACAAACCATCCACACTGACTGGCCTTTGCCTTCAAAGCCTAGCCGAGAACATGAAGGAGATGTGGGCGAAAGATTATGCCCAAAAATACATGGACCAGTATTTCTTCAGATACGTCATGGGTCCCTTCAGCTCATTGCGTGAGTATTGCAAAGACTTGTTCATGTGTAGATGTGTGAGTGTTTATTAAAATATTTATGTTATCTGTATGTTTCTCTTTCAGCTGGTGATTTGCTGGATGAGCTGTTGTGCACCCTGTCCTCGCGTAATTTGTTGACACGTGCTGCCCTGCATCTCCTTCTCCTCCCGCAGCTGAGCTGGCTGTCCCTCACATCAGCATGCAGCCTCGTCAATGCCAACCTTTGCTCTCTTATCCAGATACGCTGCCAGGTTAAACACACAAACCACTTCTAACTTTAACACTTCTAACTAACTGATGACAAATATAGTAAAACAGTAATATTGTGAAATATTACAGTTAAAAATATTACTCCAGTCTTCATTGTCACTTGATCCTTCAGAAACCATTCTAATTTGCTGATTTGGTGCTTAAGAAAATTTCTTCTTATTGTAATTATCTATTTTGAAAATAGTTGTGATGCTTAATATTTTTGCAGAAACCGTGATTTTTTTTTCTTTTCATTTTTTAAGAATTTTGATGAATAAAGTTCAAAAGAACAGGATTTATTTGAAATAGTTTTTGTAACAGTCACTTTTGATCGACTTAATGCATCCTTGCTTAATTAAAAAAAAAAAAAAAACTTTTGAATGGTGATGTATTATTGTAATTAATTAAATAAAACTAAGTAACAAATTCTTATTACCCTAACCATAATGTTTTGCCTGTCTTGCCTGTTGTCAGTACATGCAAAACTTTTATCATTTTTATGTTCACTTACTTGTGTCTGTCTTAAACAGAATCTTCAGTCTCTGGATCTTAGTGGCGCACAGAATATATCTGCATCAGTGTTGTGTGAGCTCCTGGGGAGCCAACATCGTCTCCGTTTCCTCTCCCTAGCTGGAACCCTGTGTGATCAGAGAGTGGTATCGGTGGTTTGCCGCCAATGTCCCAAGCTGAAACACCTGGATGTGTCGCGGTGTCTTCACCTCACCCCTGAAGCCCTGCTCCCTCTGGCCTACCATGAACCCCTTGTCAAGAACGCAAACATCTTCAGCAGCCTACTAGCTTTGGATATTGGTTTAGCAGAAAATGAGAGCGATGCGGTTGCTGCAGTTGCATTCCTCCTGCTCAGCTTACCTGGTCTTCAGAGGTTGGCAGTGGAGGGACTGGGACAGGCTTGTGTTCTCATACAAAACAAGCAGTTTGAGCTGACTGAGGAGTTCAGTAGTCGAGAGGGTGTGCCACTTCTTAAAGACCTGTGGGCCAAACGGACACAGGAAGACCACTTGAAAGAAAGCAGTTTACTGAGCACAGATGGAGAGGAAAGTTTTACTTTGGAAGGAAACATAGAAGAATATTTATCATTAGAGGAGAGTCAGACAGATACTAGTGATAGTACCGATATAAATGAATTGACAAGGGCTTCAGGAGAGGGTTGTGAAAAAGATGGATGTAGAAGTAGAGCTTGTAATGGAAGGGATAGTGTGACAACATCTCTCAGGGATGTACAAGGACTGTCTCTGGATACCTTAGAGGCAGTGAGGAAGGTCTGCCCTGAACTGCGTGTGCTGTCTTTGGACTGTCTGCAGAGCAGTGTACATGATAATGTTGACAGCTTTGAACAGGCAACAGTTTTAGCCAGAGGTCTTGGTAGGTTTTCTGGACAGCTACACTGTCTTTCTCTACAGTTTGCTGGTCTTCTGTCTGAACTGGTTCCAGCACTTAAAGCCGCAGGCTCACATCTGCTCTCACTCACCTTGGAAGGCATCAAAGCTGATGGACATACTCCTCTTCTGGAGCTCATTCATGCCTGTCCCAGACTCACTTCTCTCACTATTCATTTAGACCCACCCAGGAATAATTGGGATGGAGACGATGATGAGGAAGAGGAAGGTGAAGATGAAGTCCTTCTTTCTAATCTGCCATGCATTCCACACCTCCGCTCTTTAACACTAAAGTAAGTCAAATGTTGTCCTTCTAAACTTTATGCTGATGCACTTTCCCATTACAGTCGATTGTACTGTTTTCTGTTCTGTGTCCCTTTTTTCTCAACAGTTTTCCCCTGGATGAACGACAAATGAAGCCTGCATTGTGTTGGAGGTCTCTGAAGGGAGCGCTGTGGGCACTACTTAGGGGCGCTTCACTCCTTCAGAAGCTCTCGCTAATCGCTGTTCCCTGTCGACTTGACCCTGTGTTCAGTCTTGTCCTGAATCATCCAGCCAAACCCCTCGGAGCCCTAGACAGTCCCCCACTGCACTGCCTTAGATCTGTTAGCCTTAACCGCTCAGATATCACTATGGAGACTGTAGTTCATATTGTAAACACTTGTTTGCGCTTGTCTCATTTGGATTTGAGTGGCTGCTGGGCATTGACTTTGAGCAGTATCACAAAGTTACAGTGCAACGCCAAAAGGAGGCGCCATACACTGCAAATAACATGGACATGAGCTAGGGAAAGAAAAGGCCATGCTCAGATTGAAAATGGGTTGTACTGTCACTGTGTAATTTTGTTGATTTATATTTTGTCTTTAACAGGCACCTAAAATTTTACATATTCTATGAAACGGAAATATTCTAGGAAAATATATTAATGTATATAATTTATTACTGATACAAAAATAAAACTAATACAATTAACCCAAATTACAAAGCACTGCTCATGATCAGATTTATAAATTGTCCTTTTCTAATTTTCTATCCAAATATACACATGGCTTTCGAGATTTAGAATTATGTTTACTACAACCCATCTATATTTTTGGACCTGTATTAATGTTTTGTTTTTTAAAAAACACCTTTCTAAAAAGATGAACCATACTGTTCATTGCACACTTTGTCACGTTTTTTTTTTGTCATGCACTTTGTTATATTAGAATGCTTCTGTTTTGATGCACAAGTCCCAGGATAAGAGCAAGTAAATAATCTTTAAATTTTAAAGTAAATTTTTTTCTTATCTTACACAACCTTAAAACCATCTGCTGTTTTGTTAAAATATTATTTATCAAATAATAATAACAACACGTGTATCAATAAAGTTGTTAAAAGAATGTTTTCTATGTCCACTACTGATTTTATACTTGTACATTGAAATTTGATCTAAGCGTGCACTGCACATAAACGCTTTCTGTCTGTGTACTACACTCTTCATGGCCATTGGCTCCTTTCACATTTGGCGGGGGGAGCGCGAAGCCTTCATATTAATAGAATACGCTCATTGGCTATTCTTGAACCGAGCTTCCTATAGCAAATCAGTTCATGAGCGTCACATAACGTAATTCATATTCATGAGCCAGGCGTTTGGCGTACTCGTTCGTAAATTCGCTGGCGGGTGGAAGACGAGGCAGTACGTACTAGCTAAAGTGTGATTTGTTTATTACATTCAGAATAGTTATGTCTCGCATACTCAACTGTATTGTAGCTGTTTGTCCAGACATGGGAATAGGGAAACATGGAAATCTGTCATGGCATCCAATAAGACTAAGGAGAGCTCATATATGTTGCTAAATCTCAAGCTAATGTTCTGATATATTGATTCAATAATATAAGAGGTGTTTGTAGTTATTTAGTGCCCTGTGTAAAGAGTTCTGAATTTCTCACCATCTAACGTACGTTGTGATAAGTTTGCAGTTATATAAACTGAATGACTATTTACAAATGAATAAAGTTAAAGCATCTTACAAAACATATTAAGAAAGAATGGTAGAAGGAAGAATATTAGCTGTAGATGTACCTGAAGAGAGAACATTTTATGATTGCACAGAGCTTTAGTTAAAAGCTTGACCTTTATGCTGGAGTCCACTGGTAACGTAAATAACGACATTCAGCACATTTCCCCCATGCCAGCGAAGCTAAACCCACCCACACTACTGTACTACAGAAAAAACCCTGACATATTCCTGAAGCCTCAAAATGTATCCCAATCGATCGCTTTAATTCTTACCTTTCTGATCTTTTTAGTAATGAATTCAAACACTTTCAGAAGATGACCATGACCCCTTCAGCTGAGGGTAATATGCTTACATTGTCTTATTTTTGTCATATTTTATTTGTTTGTTCAGAAATTAGTAAAATCTTAAACCAAACCATACATTCTGTGTGTAATTTGACAGGTAAAAAGAATGTGGTTGTGATGGGTAGAAAGACATGGTTCTCTATTCCTGCAGCAAACAGGCCCCTAAAGAACAGGATCAACATTGTTCTCAGCAGAGAGCTCAAGTAATCCTTTTTTATTGTTTACAGTTTATTTCATCTTGTAATAAATCACTATGCTGTATATAAGTAAAGTGGCTGTTTCTATCACTGGCTACACAGGACAGTCCCAGAGGGATCTCACTACCTTGCTTCAGACTTCAGTTCAGCTCTCCATCTGTTAGACAGCAGTGAGCTCGAAAAACAAGTGGACCAGGTTTGGATAATTGGGGGAAGCGCTCTCTACAAGGTTGGTAAAATGATGTAAATCACTCATATCTATTGAGAAATTCAGAAAAAATGTAATAGAAGTATAAACATATGCTGAATATGTATCAAATCTCTTATAGCCTTAAATGATTTTTACAATGGTCTTGTGTTACCATTCTTACTAATTAACAATGGTAAACTTGTGTATAAACATGGAAGTATTGTGGGATTATATATGGAATTTTGTGTAGTGTTGAGAGATAATTGTATGGCTTTTGATCAGTTCCATGTTTTTGTATGCTCATTCTTCATTTCTTTCTTTCTTTCTGAATACATTCAAATATATATATTTTTTCAATCTAGGTTTTAAAATTTAAGTCTGACTTCACCCATCATACAACCGAATTGTGAAATTAATTTTATTGTTTTTTTAATGTGGTTTGATGGTTCCTAATTTGAGGGTAAAATGGGCTGTTTCACTAGTTACATGCGTGCAACGATATACATTATACAGCCGCCTATATATCAGTTGTATCTCAGTTATAGCGCAGTGTAGTTCAGATCTTTGTATTATCAGTTGTTATGGAAACTGCCTCAAGGCAAAATGTACAAAAGACTCCCTTCATACTCCTTCCTCCTCATTCTGTTATATCTTGTACAATGTAATCACTTTGTGAATGTTTGTGCTGTGTTCTTCAGGAGGTGATGGAGAGCTCTGGCCCCAGGCATCTTTTTGTGACACGGGTTCTCAAACAGTTTGACTGCGACACATTTATACCTGACATTAATATGGACAAGTACAAGCTCCTGCCCGAGTGAGTGCTCATACAGTTGCTTGTACATTTACATGAAGATCTATATTTCCTGGAGAGAGGTTAGTATTGCAGTTTATAATGAAGGCAGCTGCTCATCTGCATTAAATTGATCAAAAGTGACAGTGAAGACATTTATAATGTTACAAATGATTTCTCTCTCAAATAAATACGGTTCTTCTAAAAAAGTATTGCAGTTACTACAAAATATTAAGCAACTGTCTTTAACAGTAGCGGTTCCTGACTGTAAATGTAGGTGGGGCAGATTCTGGGTCATGGTGCTAGTTTATAATAAACTCAAGAAAGCTTATAGACTTTATAGTCTAACACATGCACACACACTTTTGGCAGAAATCTAATGTCCTTGCGTTATTCAGCCAGTGGGCGGTACGCTAGTGTTGATTGACAGACTCGAAGTACACACACACAGAATGCTATAGAATTATTGCCTTAATTTTGTCTCCGAATGTTGATTTAGAATATTACAAGTTGTAGTGGAATTTAAGTGAGGAAACGAATAACATGTCTCATCTTAAAGCGAACATAAAACAAACACAACAGAACTATATAACGGCTTTTTACGTGAGCACATTTAAATTTAAGGATTAACACTTTCATTAATTTAAAACACTACTCCACATGGAAAAAACAGACTTGCCAGCTACATACTGACCTGATGCAGACACATATAGCAGAAGCTGACTGATATCGTCTTGGTCTGGAGCGAGATAAGGTAACGTGAAAATAAGTGGGTCAGTCTCAAAACTGCCCAAATGGCTCTCAGTTAGAGCGTGCTGCAGTTCCAGTTTTTACCACAGATTTACATTGTAAAATTTGTGGGGCGCTGTTGCGTTCGGAAGGACACCGGCACAACTGCCCCATCATTTTACGTGCCTGCCGAAGCTTGCGATGAATTTTAATATATCCTGCGCACTTTATGGCGTAAAATTGTGAAGAAAATCCGAAAAAATATTTGTTGCAGAATGCTGAACACATTTACAGTTTATTATTTATGTAGTTTATATAGAGGTCTATGTTTTGGGTGAATATTTTCCCCTTACAGACGAGCCGCACTTGGTTTTTAACATTGATCATAATAAATGTTTCTTGAGCACCAAATCATCATATTAGAATGAATTCTGAAGGATCATGTGACACTGAAGGCTAGAGCAATGGCTGCTGAAAATTCAGCTTTGCCATCACAGGAATAAATTACATTTTAAAATGTATTAAAATAGAAATCTTATTTTAAATTGTAATATTATTTCACAATATTACTGTATTTTTATTAAATAAATGCAGCCTTGGTGAGCATAAGATACTTCTTTCAAAAACCTTTAAAAAAAAAGGTACTGACCCCAAACTTTTAAATGGTATTGCAAGTCCATGTCAAGTTTTTCAGAACCCTACAGAATAAAACAATTTGTATATTGCCTGCAACAAATGTTTCATAACATGATTTGTAGGAGCGATCTTATTATTCCAGTAAAGTGTTAAACTTCAAAAGGCTATTTGCCAAGGCTAAAACTCTTCACTGTTTTGAAACACTTTCTTTCTTTAAAGTACAACCTTTTTTATACATATATTTAGGAATATTTGTCTGGACGAATCCTTGAATAAAGTGGCATTAATGGATATATTGGCACTGGAACAGACATATGCTGTATTGTGTATCCAGAGAGAATAGTGAAGAGAGTTACATCAATGAGGAGAAAAAGCTCTCTTGTTATGTAAAAATGGCATCTAGCATCAAAAGTGCGCCGCACCAAATGTCACATCTCTCAGGCACACAATAAGCATTTAAAGAGAAGTTAAATGCACACACAGAATGTTGATACAGGTTCATCACTGCCACTTCATCTGACAAAGAGTAAAATGGATCTTTTGTTAGTTGTGTTCTCAAATTCATTTGATTATTTTCAACAGTTAATTGGCACAATTAACAACAATCTATACCAGTCTAAAGCGGATGAAAGTTCATGAAAGTACAAGCTTGTGCATGTAATTGTTTGTGTGTGTCTGTATTATGTTTTGTACTACAGGTTATCTTTTCTTATGTTCTTAGTTGAAATGCGTGCTTGTGAAATCAGCTCTGACCACAGAAACTTGGGTAATGTCTTGTTGTTCCTTCTGTTTCTCTTCCTTGTTTCCTTCTGGTCAGATTCCCAGGTGTACCCACGGGCTTGCAGGAGGAGAATGGTGTTCAGTATGTGTTTGAAGTGTATGAGAGCACCAAAGACTAAGAAGATCCTTTAAGCATGTTGTTAAGGTGGGAGAAGTGGCCTGGCTGGTATTGCGAGTGCTCTGACATGTTGCGTGGTGCAGTTTTTATGGGAGACCCGTTTTTAAATCAGACTTCTGTAATTGCCTGACCCCATCACCCCTTTTTCTCCTTCTCATTTATGTTGGTCACATTTCCTGTCAACTCTTCTTAGTAATGAAAATGAAACGCCCAAAAATATGTTGCGATTCTAGGACAGTTGAAAAATATGATTTTTATGATCAAATTTTGTGTGTGGCCTTTTGCAACTTTATATACAAAGTGGAAAGTAGACAGAAAATCACAAGACAGAGAGTGAGTAAAAAGGGGTAAAATCGACAGGATTCAATCTCACATGGGCACAACAGCTCAACTTGTTGCATGGGTGCTAACCACTAGGTCTCTGGTGATTTGCAGCCTTTTCTCAATTATTTTTTCAAATATGCAAAAACTGTTGTTTTTCAACTGACACTGCCATAATTTTTTTTTTAAACTAGTATCAGGTTTAATTCCTGGATTATCATTTCAAATATTCAGAAAGCATACCTAATTTTGATAAACAATTTTCTTTTCCACATCTGCTATCCACTTAATTATTCTTCATCTTGCCAACTGCAAAAGACAGCCTGCTCATCTCCATATCCAATAGCAACTGAAGTGTCTGCTGTTAAGCCAGCCTTAAGATCTGGCTGCTCTCAATGAATATGCATGCTGTTTCGTCTTCAGGCTGGCTGATTGACAAAGGTTGTCATATAGTTTAGAGAAGGGTCACAATACTAGCACTTTCAGTCTCACATACACAGACTCCTTCACAACCTCTATTTTAAAAAGCCAAATGCTGCAATCAGGCAAAACCTTTTTAATCTGATTGGTTTCGGGTATGTCAGCCTAATGTGCTATGAATGTTTACGACCAGGCTGAAATAAACCTGACTGGAATTCCAATTACCCAGCACATGCACCTTGTACACACCTTAAGTAGCACTTAGATTTATTTTCAGGGTACAAACAGTATCTAGAGACTTGAGAAGTGTTTGTGCTTCACTATTTTATGCACATGAGCAGTGAACTTGCCATTTTTCTGTTTATTTTTTATCTGGTTTGCCTGCTGTTTGCTATTAAATACAACTTATTTTCTGTTATTATTCCATTAGGAGTCTTATTATTGTCCTTTTTATCAGTGCCATCATTGCAGGCTTAAAAATAGTGACTGCATTACTCAAATGGATTAATACACCCTCCACGTCCCTCAGGAGCTGAACTGCTGCCTCAAAGGTGAGACTGTTGTGTCATAATGATGTAACTGCACCATAGGAGTCATGATCATGTTGACATCAGAGTTAGAAACAAATGAGAATAATGCAGCGATCACTTACTGACGCTGGATGTGTAGGGACTGGCGTCACCTTGCTCTATTAAGCTTGTCTGTCCTCCTGATGCACAGGGACTTGGTCTGTGTTACGTTGGTAGCTTGTTTCGAGACCTGAGAGCACAGGCACTTGTTCTCTCTGTATCTCTCCTCTATCTGTGCCACTCTTTCTTTCACCCTCAGTGAGTGTACATCTCCACACGTTCATCTCCCACTTCAAGCTCCAGCTTTAGTCTCACCGCTGGATTGTCTATTACAAAGATGGCATGCCACAGGGACAAGCTATTGGAAAACTAGAGCTGCAACTGGTTTAAAAGAGGTAAGGAACTAATCTCATCTCCTTTAGAAGTATGAATGCTTTTTTTATGAAATACTCTACATTTCTATGCTGTATAATTTATAACTTTTTGTGTTAAAGATTTCTTGCAGATTTGTAAAATTTTATTTTAGATTTGTGAAGCTGTTAGTCTTGGTTTTTTGATGCAAATCTTGCGAGACTTTATATGATGTGAGTTGATAGAGCTTTTTCGTTAGTTTTGACCTTGGCTCCATTCATCTGTACAAATAAATATAAGTAGTTCACACAAAATAGCATTTTCAGTGAGGATTTTACAATGCATGTGACTTTTTAAAACTTAACTTAAACTATGTGTGTATATATATATATATATATGTAAAAGGAATTTAAGTAAGGTTCATCTGAGGTAATTAAATCAACATTTATTTGTTTAGTATAAAATTATTAAGTATAAAAATTCATATGTGAAATAATATTAAGTCAAATGATTGAGTATAAAAATATATTTTAAACATGTATATAAACATTTTATATACAGTAGAAATTGAGTTTAAATTACATAAAATAATCAACTTTAAATACCTAGGTCTCCATGTAAATAATTATTTTCCAAATTAATTGAAAAAGACATGCAAAGTAAAGGAACTTCTGTATGCTGCGTTCACGGTTTAGCATATAAATGTATCGTATGGACGTGGAAATGTATCGTCGTATCAGCTGAGGAGCCTTATAATTTATTCTCCTGATCCTGGCAAACCTCGAAAGCACAGTGAGGAAGCTTTCATTACCCTCATTAATCAAGACACACAAAAAACTATTCTTATTCAGTTATCAGTTGATGTCACAGAGTGGGTTTTCATTTTCCCTGCAGGTGTTTTGAGAGGGACAAAATCAGCCCACCATTTGCGAGGAGAATTAAGTATTGCGTGATCTGGCATGAATCACAGATGCATACAGGTGCGTGAAGTGGTCTGTTTGGTGCTCCACTTCAGCGCTGCTGCTGCAACAATCACCACCCTCGTCTGTTTTGGTCCTCATTTGCTCCATGCTTTTTAGCACGAGGCAGTGACAGAGAGAGAGAGGCCTGTCATTAAAAATTCTCTCTGTTCCCAAGGGCGATTGAAGACTAGCAGTATGGCACACAAAGCTGTGGTTTTAAATGCCAGCCCAGGGAGCTCTAGGAATTAGCAGCTTGAACCGAGATGTCCTGCAAGCATCAGGCCGTGTGCTTGTACCAGGCCAATCAGGACTTTAGTCTGTCTGTACAACTTGATTTAAAAAGCCAATCCGTTAGGACAGAGTGGTTTATTAGCATACAAAACATAACATGTGGAGAAAGAAAGACAAGGATGTTTTTGTTCAGGAAAGGCATACGTTTCTAATAGGTAGATAAATGTATTATAATCCACAAAGTTTTAATGTTTAGCCAAGGTGCTGATGCAGCTCACATGCAGCCTCATCTTCTAAGAAAAGCTACAGTTAAGAGTGTCAGCCCAGGTTGTCATCCTTTTTATTTTTGTTGGAGGACACAAAAAGATTCCTTCTCTTACTCATCTTTCCTCAACTCCAGTGAAATCATATTTAAATACCTGACTGAGGCAATCTCACACTCACTCTTTGTTAAATAAAGAGTGCACTGCGACTGCGCTCTGAGTTGAGAGAACAAGGCCACATGCACAATAGACTGTATAAAGGAATGCCATCGTGCAATGAGGCAAATACAGATTGCCTCAAGCTACTGAATTTCAGCCTGCTGAAAAACACTGCTATTGCTCTTATAAGAACAGACTGTGCATGTCTGGTGCACGCTAACACGCTAAAGACAGCACTTATACTACATCCGCTAATTTGAAAGTACAGTGGAAGTTAAGCTTAATAGACAGCATAATTTCCATGTGTTTCTTTTACAAAGCAAAAATCAAGGTCACAGCAATGCACTTACAATGGAAGTAAATGGGGCTGTTTTAAAAAAAACAAAAACAATTACATTAATTCTTCTAAGACATTTTATGTATTATTTGGGCTGCTTGTTGTTCCCTCCATTTTATGGTAATTTTAGGGTTTTAAATGTTACGTTTTCATGGCAATTAAATAAAACTTGATGTAATTTTACACAGAAATTGTCATTTTTTTCACTCAAAACATACATATTGTTGCCAAATTGGCCTCATTTTCCTCCATTGTGTCTCACTATAAACCAGATTTTTTGCTTATTTAAAGAAAAGGAGGCACAGGTTGAAATTTATTTGAACTTTATGCCAAAAGTGCTGTTGGTTTAGCATAACTTGTATTAAACCCAGAATATTGCTTTACATATGTTGTCTAATAGCATGTTGGGAACAGAAATATTCTGCAAAATTAAAAGAATATAAAAGGGGAGTAATTCATCTTATGTAAAGGGGATTAGATAACTAATTCAGTTTTCTTATGTCTTCTTGTCAAGTACCACCTAGACATGTCACCTACATAGTCATAACAAACATCTTCATTTTGTATACCGAGAGACACTAGATTTGTATGGCGAGAGACACTAGATTAGAGCAGGAAGCCTCTCTAGCATTATTCTAAGGCAAAGAAGGAGAGAACATTTCAATGTCAAAGAGTTGTTGGGTTTGCTTTGATGCGAATGAATCGGATAAAAAGGCAGACACTTAATTGAAAACCTTGAGAAACTGTGATTCTGATGCAGTGTGCTCTCCTTCTCTTGCCTGACAGAAGTCAAAGAAGAAATCCGCTCCTATGATCCACTGAGCCAACGCGATATTAGCCTCTCAACGGTCTCACCACACAATCATGGAGGACTCAACAGAGGTGCGAACGGACGGAAACTCTTTGCTTAAAGCAGTATATCTGTGTCGCCTGAGGTTGACGCGTCTGTTGCTGGAAGGAGGGGCTTACATTAATGAGAGCAATGAGAGAGGAGAAACCCCACTGATGGTGGCCTGCAAAAGCCACCATGCCGATGCTCAGAGTGTACCAAAACCCAAGATCATCAGGTGGGTCTCCTAGAAGTTAATTATACTAGCCAATTGATGAGCATGTTTTAATTTCTGAAATGAAATTCATTTAAATATTTTTAATAGAGTAAAAAATAGTCAGGGTGAGATGTGTGTCCTAAAATGTAATCTAAAAGGGGGGATGACCACATAACCCACCAAAAGCTAGGAAAGGTCTTCCACAAATCCACTGAGGAAAGAAAGGACCATTTCTTTGTGTCCTCTACAATATGTTGAGTTCTCCTATTCGTTTTACAAAGTGTGTGTGTGGGGGGGGGGGGGGGGGGGTAAACACTTAAGTAGTTTGGCATAAACTTATCTTAATTTCTTAAATATTTTAACAAAAATGCTTCACTACAGACCCTCATGAATGTGTCAAGGCCACTAATTTTCTTAAACAACATAAATATTTGACTATTTTATGATAGAATGACTCCCCAAAAACTCAAATAGCACAAAAGCCCCTCGCGGACGACTATTGCGCACAAACAAAACCAAAACACAAAATGAACTCCAGGCCTGGTCCTCTCTCGTCTTTCACTGTCGTCACTCCTCCTTTGTATCAAACACAAAATAAACTCCAGGCCTGGTCCTCTCTCATCTTTCACTGTCGTCCTTTTTATCCTTCCGGAGCTCCTCCGTGAGACTCGAGACCGGTGAGTGGTGCAGGTGTCGCTCATTATCAATTCCTCCACCGGCCTCACTCCGTTCCCACGGCTCTCGGCCCCGCCCCACTCGTCACATACCCCCATCGCCCCTCGCAGGCCGGGGGGTACTCACGAGACTGCGCTCTACTCCCCCCTGTAAGGACAGACAGACGAGGCGAGAGAAAAGGAGACGGAAGGCTGAGGAGAGACAGAGACGAGAGAGGGGAGAGAGAAAAAAAAAAATCTTGTTCCGGTTCCCAGACACACTGCCGCTCGGCCCTCAACCGGCTGAGAGGCTCTCACTCGCGGTGCCATGCGATGGTACTGGACATCGTTGGTGGACGGCCCACCACTCCTCTGCCTCCTGGCGGACGGCGATGGCTCCTCCTATTGAGGGCAGCCGGCAGCGAGTCCCCCGTTCCCTGCTCCTCCCCAATCATGGCGGATGGCAGCAGGTTCCGGCCTCCTGGCGAACGGGCAGACTCCTCCGCTCCCTCACGGACGGCAGCCACCCCTCCTTGACCCAGGAGCGCGGCAGCGAGCTCTCCGTCCCACCTCGTCTTCCATAGTTCCAGCACCATCGCCTCGGGCAGCCACCGGCGGTCTCTCCGCTCGTTCCTGCTGCCTGATCTCCTCAGCACCGCGATCCCCCTCAGCAGCGAGGGCTCTCTGACAGCGTGTCCCTCCTTCCTCCCGGGTTTCGGCACCAATGTAACAAAGTTCGTAGTCACGGGAAGAAGGAGGTGGGAACCGGCGAACGTTTAAACAATTTTAATAAAATAAACAAACACCAAATAGCGCGACAGCCCCTCGCGGATGACTATTGCGCACAAACAAAACCAAAACACAAAATAAACTCCAGGCCTGGTCCTCTCTCGTCTTTCATTGTCGTCACTCCTCCTTTGTATCCTTCCGGAGCTCCTCAGTGAGACTCGAGACCGGTGAGTGGTGCAGGTGACGCTCATTATCAATTACTCCACCGGCCTCGCTCCGTTCCCACGGCTCTCGGCCCCGCCCCACTCGTCACACTCAATATTTAGAAAAAAGTTTTGCCATTACAGATACATAACTGTGTCAGGGTTTCCACAACAAAAAGCAACACAACTGTTTTCAACATCAGCATATCAGCATTATTTCTGAAGGATCATGTGACACTGAAGAATATAGTAATGGCTGCTGAAAATTCAGCCTTGCCATCACAGGATTATTTACATTTTAAAAGATATTAAAATAGAAAACAGTTTTTTTTAAATAATAATAACATTTTACAATATTACTGTTTTAATTTATTTTTGATTAAATGAATCCATAAGAGACCCCAAACTTTAGAACCATAGCGTAATATAAAATTTTTATATACACTCATGTATTCAAGGGGTAAAGAAAATAGCTCAGTTGTATTTTGAATTACTTGATGGTAACAACTGAAACTATTCTTGAAAATAAAAGTTTTTAAAAATCATTTGAAACAAGCATGAATACCAAGAGTGTATTTCTTGGCACAATACTTTTTTTCTTCTATTTACAAGATTTTTTAAATAATTTTTCTTTATCATGGACACCATTGGTATGCCATTGATCCATTCCTTTATGAGCTCACTCTAACGAATCTCTTCTCAACAGGTATCTTCTTGAAAATGGTGCGGACCCCAACATTCAGGACAAGTCTGGTAAGACTGCCCTAATGCATGCCTGCATAGAGCGGGCAGGCGATGAGGTGTTGTCACTTCTGCTCTCCAGTGGAGCTGACCCTAGTTTAGAGGACCACACGGGTTCCTCCGCTCTGGTCTATGCCGTTAACGCTGGAGACAAGGATGCACTAAGAGTACTACTGGATGCCTGCAAGGCCAAGGGCAAAGAAGTCATCATCATAACAACAGACAAACTACCCTCTGGAAGACAAATGACCAAGCAGTATCTGAACGTACCACCTCCTCCAAATCTTGAGGACCGGTTGCACTGTGCCCCTGCGTCATGTATGTGCCCTTCTGAAATTAAACTCTGTACCCCTCTTATCACACCATCCACCAATAACCAATTGGAGACCCTGGGATCCACTCCAACACTTCCCACATCCAAGCCAGGATCACTGACTCAAGATTCAAGCCCTCTGCAAGCAGGTAGTGTGGCGAAGCTGTTGCATCTACAAAGGCTTCACTCAGAGCCCTGGCTGAAGATCCCTCCATCTCTGCTCCTACAGCAATGTAAGTCCTCATCCTTGACCGAGGAGCTTCTAGATATCACCCCTGAAGAGGAGCTCTCCTTTGGGTACAATGGTTGCAGACCTCCACTGAAAGCGACAGTAGCTCGGCACCAAAGCATTGACGTCAAGGACTCTACTGGTCTGCTTAGAGCCTTTGAGACATCATCTGATGCTGAAAGAGAACTAGCAAAAGAACAGAAATGGCTCAGTAGAAAAATGTCCTATGATGGTGAGTTGCTACCACACTCTTCCTCACATCAAAACCTCAAACAGGCATCCCTCTCAGCACCTGTGGACCGGGACACAGACTGTCTTCCCAACCTGGCCGTTTCAAGCCTGCGCAACGTGTTTCGCCGGCGCAACATCGGAATGGACCATTACAGTTCTGACTCTCAGTTGCCTCAGTTTGGGAGTCAACCTTCTGAAGACCTCGGGAAGACTGGAGGAGGAGGAACTGGAGGGAAGGAGAAACGCAAGCTTGTTACTAGCCGCTCCTCCACTCTCTCAGGATCCAGAGAGTCTCTGGAGTGTCTCGTCCAGAGGAGGAGCCCAGGGATGCTGGAGCGGAGGGGATCCGGAGCCCTACTCCTAGACCATATCTCACAGACCCGGCCTGGTTATCTACCACCTCTCAATCCGCATGCACCCATTCCAGATATCAAAGTCAATACCAGTGTTGGCCTCAACAGTGGAAGCAAGCCTGTGGCAGGAACTACACCTGTTGTTTCTGGATCGAGGCATTTTGTGCCCTGTGCCCCAAGCCATCCCAGAGATTACAAGAATAAGAAGAGTCTGCTAAGACGACACTCCATGCAAACCGAGCAGATCAAGCAGCTGGTCAATTTTGAGGAGATTTTTGGTCAGTAATCCATCACAATGGAAGGTCGTGGTAAATATAGAGATTTAATGCCATTTGTCAATCTACACCAAGTCTGAAATCTGAAGAGAATAAAGATTAAATTTAAATACGAATTAACCTAAACATCTCAACCACCTCCCTAAAATGCACTTTCCAGACTGGACAATGGGAGTATGTCTATTTTGAACATTATAAACTTGACTGCACTTTACTTCTGTTCTTTGTGCTCTCACTCATTTGTGCACTGAATCAGAATACTGACACTTTGTTGCTGTTTAAGGCACTGCTTTCTTTTTAAACCTGATTAATGTCTGCAATGTCTTTATATTTAAAAAAACAGAATATATTGTGACCTTGTATTTACCCATTGACTGTAAATAAATGCAGCATAAACATTACTTTCACTTTCTTGCATATATATATATATATATATATATATATATATATATATATATAGATAGAAGTGTTGTCCAATGATACTGCATGCAATTACATGTGTTTTTGATATTTTCGGCAAAAATAAATGAAACCTAAATAACTTAACAGATAAAACTTTTGCTTTCTTCTATATAGTGGTTATACATTACTATTCAAAAGTTTGGGGTCAGTAATGTGTGTGTGTGTGCATATACATTTATACATATGCATATAGAAATTAATACTATTATTCAGCAAGGATACAGTAAATTGATTAAAATTACATAGTTACAAAACATTTTATTTCAAATTAATTCTGTTCTTCTGAACTTTCTTTTCAATAAATGTATTGTTCATTGTTAGTTCATGTTAGTTAATACATTAACTAATGTTAACAAATGGCACCTTATTGTAAAGTGTTACCCAAAATGCAAATATACAAAATGTTACAAATGCAAATGTAAATTACAAAAATATAGCATTTCTCTGAAATTTGTATTTGTACATTTGTACATTATTGGGTTATTTAAGCATAAGAACCAAATAAATGCATGTTTAAACCTTAAAAGGGGTCATATGATGTTGCTAAAAAGAACATCATTTTGTGTATTTGGTATAATGAAATGTGTTTATGTGGTTTAAGGTTAAAAAAATCACATTATTTTCCACATACTGTACATTATTGTTTCTCCTCTATGCCCCGCCTTTCTGAAACGCGTCGATTTATACAAAGCTCATTGGGCTGAAAAGCGAGGAATGCTGTGATTGGCCAGCTATCCAGTGCGTTGTGATTGGCCGAATACCTCAAGCGTGTGACGGAAATGTTACGTCCCTTACCATCCCCTTACTATACTGTGATGGCTTGTCCCGGCCGGAGCGACAAGACAAAAACATTCAAACCCATTGTAAACGAGGCATTTGTTGCATCCAGTGGGGACATAATTACGGATTACAATGTCTTATACTGTCTTTTTACGTGTTGACAAAGTAGTTTCGCTTTCACAACAAAACACACGGCGGGCTAGAGTGAGCGGAGGCCGAAGGCCTAGAGTGAATGGAGGCTTGAGTGAGTGGCGGAGGGCTTGAGTGAGCGGAGGCGGGCGGGCTTGAGAACGGTGCGGCTGGTGGGCTTGCGGCAACCATATGTGATGACCCCGGGCTAGACTCCGCTTCGTCCACGGTGAAAGCCGATC
>NW_015505331.1:2052466-2101359 GCF_001515645.1 Sinocyclocheilus grahami
GTTATGCAAATCTTCCCACATCGTGACGTAAACATGTGGGGGCGTGTTAGAATGAGCCTTTTTAGGTAGGCGTGGTTGACTTAACTTTTATAAAGAATATCTCTTTGGATTTGAGACTTTAGTCTTTGCAACTTTACAGATCTTCTTTATGCACCAAGTGCTTGTAACACTCCAAAGAGAAAGGAAAAATTGAAATCGCATCATATGCAATTTCATAAATTTCATCATAAATTTCTGACCCAAATACAGAGTATGTCTATAGGTGCGTCCCAGTTCATGTACTTATGCACTATTCTAAACCATTTTTTGTGTGTAAATAGTGTGAATAGTGTTCACACTGAAAATTCAAAAAAGAAAAAATACACTGCAAATTCCCGGATGATGCACTTCATTAACTGAAAAAATGAAGTGTGGAATGTTGGACACTTCATGCACTCCACTGTCGCAGCTTTAATTACATAGCGGAGAGGGAGTGGCTATCAGACTCCGATGTTGAATGACAAAATAAGCTTCATACACTACATAATTTAGTAAATAATGCATACGTACATAGTGTACAAGTGCAGAGTGTATAGTGCGTCATTTGGGACACAACTTGTGATAATATCTTCTTTTATGTTCAACATAAGAAAGCAACTCATACAGGTTTGGAACGACATGAGGGTGAGTAAATTATGACAGAATTTTAATTTTTGTGTGAACTATCCCTTTAAGAGAGGGAGCAGACTGGTGAAGAGCACCATCTTTGTAGAAGAGGCTTAACCCTTCCCTTCACATCCTCTAATACCACAACACTGTCCTCCAGTAAAGCAATGAGTTGCTATTCCAGTCACAAACAAGTGTTATAGACGAGCCAGAACCAAATTATCCAGCAAGAAATTACTAAACATTAGAACAAACTTGATTGTGTCCTTGCTTATGTAACATAAATCAATCACTGAGGTAATACAAAGACTCCTTCACACAGATGCATGGCTTAATAGCTTCTATAATAGTGAATATGGACATACATTTAAATAGACTGATTAATAGCGAATTTCTCAATCTCACCTGTCTGACTGCTTCAAAAGCCATTGGAACTGTGGGAAGGACACAGGAAGGAGAGCTGCTTGGACTGGAAATGTGACTGGTTGCTTTAGGGGTCTGCATAATTCTTCCATCTGATGAACCATCTCCCAGCTATAACATATTTCCCAAAACAACACAAACACAACAAATACTAATCAAGGTCTGAATAATAATAATAATTATTATTAAGAATGGAAGACACCAAGGGAAGCCAAAGCAAAATGCTAGGTGCAAAAAGTAAAAGTACTTTTCTTTTCCTAAATCGTACCCACTGTATATATATATATATATATATATATATATATATATATATATATATACTGTATATTGCCATTCAAAAGTTAAGAGATTTTTTTGTTTTTAAAAGAAGTCTCTTTTTCTCACAAAGATTGCATTTATTTGATCAAAAATATAATATGAAATATTATTACAACTTTTACGTTGTCTAAAACTGTTTTCTGTTTTAATATATTTTAAAATGTATTTTATTCCTGCAATGACAAAGCTGAACTTTCAGCAGTCGTTACTCCAGTGTCACATGATCCTTCAGAAATCATTCATATATGCTGATTTTATGCTCAAGAAACATTTCATACTATTAATGTTGAAAACAGTTGTGCTGCTTGATATTTTTGTGGAAAATGTGATACTTTTTCAGGATTCTTTGATGAATAGAAAGTTCAACAGCATTTATTTCATATACAAATTATTCGTAACATTATAAATGTTTTTACTGTCACTTTTGATCAACTTAACACTTCCTTTCTGAATAAAAGTATTTCTTTCTTTAAACAAAACAAAATAAAAATCTTACGGAACCCAGATTTTAAAAGGTAGTGTATATACACAGTATATATAGCACACTTCTGATTGTAACTAAAAATTAAACTTTAGTCATCTTAGTGTAGTAGCAGTCTTTTTACCAGGATTGTCTGCATCTACATCCAGTGGTCTAACCCAAAGAGAAAACATAATTTTCTGATCTTTGAGCCACTTCCTGTACATGAGGTTCCATGGGGGGTGGCTTTGCCACCAGGGCCAGGGAGAATAAGATAGGAAGAGAAAAAATCATCATAACACACATTATCTTAAACTCGATCCTGATATGGTCATAAGAACAATGAAAGAGTAGTGTAGGAGCAAAGCAAACGCTTCTTCATACTTGTACTCACCTTGTAAAGCCTCTGTGAGTTTGCTTTTACTGTTTGCTGCATGATACCACTCAATATCAGCAGCATCTGATTGGACAGCTAGCCAGATAGCTTTATTACCTTTGGAGTTTGACAGTGATTGTAGTTTGAGGTAGCAAACGACCAAAGAGGCGATAACTGTTGTACATAAGATAAAACAAAATCACCTTTTGAAATCCAATTTTATTCCTTTGTCTGATTTCACAACTTCTTTAAGCCAGTCCTGCAGAGCTATATCACTGTCATTGTCAGGTGAGTGAGCCATAATGGGCTCTTTTGAATTTTGACCCCTGAGAAGTACATCTGCTTCAATCATCTGTGCAGAACCTCAATGAAGAACAAAAGATAGGAAGAGAAAAAATCATCATAACACACATTATCTTAAACTCGATCCTGATATGGTCATAAGAACAATGAAAGAGTAGTGTAGGAGCAAAGCAAACGCTTCTTCATACTTGTACTCACCTCGTAAAGCCTCTGTGAGTTTGCTTTTACTGTTTGCTGCATGATACCACTCAATATCAGCAGCATCTGTTCTTTGTATCTTCCCCTTGTTGAGGAAATATTCCAGGGTATGTTCACTACGACTGTGCAACATACTATGTTTAGTTTAGCCCTAGTGACTTTACAGTGACTGAATCTTTTTCATCTGAACCAATGCAATGACAGTATCTGATTGGACAGCTAGCCAGATAGCTTTATTACCTTTGGAGTTTGACAGTGATTGTAGTTTGAGGTAGCAAACGACCAAAGAGGCGATAACTGTTGTACATAAGATAAAACGATACCATTTATGTTTAACTAAACCCATGTATTGTTATAAGTAATATACTTTTTCGAAAATAACATTTACATTACGCCAGCTAATACTTTTAGACATTACGGAAACCGGCAGCATGAAGCATTATGGGATATGTAGTTATTCAGTCTATGTCCTCTGCATCTCGCTTTCACGTTACGAAATGTACAGTACCAGTCAAAGGTTTGGTTATTAGGAATATTAATTAATTATTATCTTTATTAATAATAATAAATATGTTTTATTAAAACACAATATGTCAAATGTTGCAAAAATATTTTAGAAGTAAAAAAGTATTTATTATATTATGGAGAAAAATATACATTATTTTTTATATTTATTTTTTAACAAAAACACACATATGTATGTATATAAAGAAACAGTATAACCGTATAATTTACAGAGCATTCCCAGATTTCCTTGGGTGAACGATGACATTTGTTGGCTGGTCCAAATTTTGGAATTAAATTTTTCATTTTGTAGAAATGTATTCATTTCATAGGCACTTTTAATTTATAAAAAAACTAATTTGCAAGCGTAAGCTGTTGGATCAAATGGTGTATAATGTTTGTCCAAACATTTGACTACAACATTTTCAGTAACTATGTATTTAGCATTATATAACTCTTCTGAAGTTGTAGATAAAAATTAAATGGAGACTGATGACGCATAGTTTTCATTAGCAATGTCATTCAGCTTAGATTTTTTTATTTGTTGGCTTTTGATGCATAGATGGGGGAGGATTTAATTGTATAATCCATTTAGCTGTGCATTATGCATATTAGATCCTATCAACTCTCTTCATTGAGCGTTTGTGGTTAGAATTGTGGGTATTTTCAGTTCTGTTATTCTAGGTTATTCTGGGTTACCCTATGTTCTGGTTTCCTAGGTAATGGCACATAATATGAAAATATTGCAGGTATTTGTCTTTTGAAATAATACAATGTGAAGCTTCATTCTTGTCACGTTCTTTTAAACATCTTTATTGTCAGGTTTAGTTTCTCTAATTTCAGTGGAGGGTTGATTTGGTTTGGAGGTCTGCTCATCATCAGCTGCAGGGCTGTCAGGTACAGTGAGATGCTGTGATCCACAGCTGTCTGCAGAGCATCTACAGTCTCTTCCTCTGCTCCATTCACTCTCCTCAGAAGTCTCTGGTTTTGTTTTACTGTCTATGTGTGAGAGGCCCAGCTCCTCTAGCTGCATATGGAGACGTTTTTCCAAATCCTCAGTGTTTCGCGCCAACATGTAGCTCACCTTCCTCTGATGTGCCAAGGCCTCCTCTTTGTCATTTAACTGAAGAGGGAAGCCAATCAAAACGTCAAGCCAAATGTAATGTTAAAGTATATAGAAAAGTATATTTAAAAAAATCAACATATAATTCAAAGTATACTGACCCGGTCAAGCAGCATATGCAGTGTTTCATTTGAATTGGCTGATATCTTTGCTTCACTTGTTGTGGGCAGAATTTTTTTCAGCCTTTCACCTACACTGAGAGACCCCTGCTTCCCTTTAAAATAAAATAAATTAAATAATAAGTAATTAATACAATTAATTACTTGAAACAAAGAGAGTAGCACTGTAAAATTACAGCATTGTGCCACATGAAACTAAAGTAATGATGTCTAGCAGAGAGAGTACAAGGAAAAGACGGACCAGTCTTATTGGTTAGTGCACTGCTTTTTTTTTTGGTCCAGAATGTGCATGCATATTTGTTAGACCATGTGAATGAATGAATGAATGAATAATTTATTGATTTATTATTACTATTATTATTATTTTAATTGTTTTTTTGCATGAGTCAGGTATCATTAACTTAAACTAAAACTATTCAAACATTTTTATTAAATGTAAATAAAGCTTATGATAATACATAAATATATCAGTAGATGAAAAACTAAAATAGTTTGAAGCAGTAAAATATTGAACTATAACTAAAACTGAAATGAAAATAAATTAAACCTAAAGAGATTAAAAAATTATTAAAAAAATAACATAAGCACAATTACTAAATGTTAAACTAAAATTAAAATGAAAACTGATAATGCATATATAAGTAATATAAAAATAATAATAAAAACTTTAATTATAATGGTATATAAAGAATACTAAAATAACACAAGACCCTAACTTGAGCCAAAAAAATGCACAATTACGATACCATACCATTGTTGCTGATTTTACATTCTTTTTAAACAAATTTTTACACTAGTTTTGGAGATTTCTGTGGACATTTTTAATGAAAGTGACATATATTACACTGCAAGATTTTTTCTCTGTTTTAGCTATACAGCTTAGCAGCACTTTACCTCTCTCATGCCTTTGGTAGTGCGGCTGGTGTCTGTCGGTCTCAGCCTGCCGGAGCACATTCTCACCGACTCTCCTTAACTGCTGCTCAAAGGCGATGCGGAAAGCATCCATCATGACGTAAGCCTCCTCCTTCCTCTTCTGCTGTTCCTCCAGCTAATGCAGACAAATGCATTGTGTTACAAGACCCTCAAGGACAAATGAGCAAATCCAGCACTGTAATGGATTTAATACATGTATTGGCTAAATAGGAGGGTTAATTTTCAAGGAAATGGAACGAAAGTAATGATAAATTAAGACAAGCACCTCTTGCTTGAGCTGGAGAACCTGTTTGCGACTTGCAGCAGCACTTCTAGCACAAGAGCACGGCTCGCCCCCATTAGAGTTACACTGACATGCCCCATACACCGCTAACTGAGAGATAAGAGGACAGAGAGCTGTTTACTACAGAACAAAGCTATTTAAAACAGACTACAATTCACCAACATTACCTCTAGTGCTGAACCGTCTGTTCTCAGGCTGCAGGGAGGCTGGGTCCTCTTGTAGTCCTTTCTTTCCTTAGCACTGAGCATGGACAAAAGCTCCAGACATGTTTGGCTCAGAGCTAAGACACAAAATGCATAAATACGCACTGGAAACAAACCAGCAATTGGGTCCTGAAATAAAAGTAAGAAATATGATGTGACTTACAGGCATTCTCTGTCCTTTGCTCCTGATGTTCTCTCATTTTCTCCTCTAGTGCTCTCTTTAGGCCTTCATTTTCTGCCAACACCCTGAAGTGGTATTGACAGGGACCAGTGAGATGTGGGCATTTTTAAAGTGACATGAATTTTAAACAGACTCTTATTTACTTCCTCAATACATAGCTTGAGTCTTATTGGGTTTGTTATTTAAAGGGGTCATATGATGCGATTTCAATTTTTCCTTTCTCTTTGGAGTGTTACAAGCTCTTGGTGCATAAAGAAGATCTTTAAAGTTGCAAAGACTAAAGTCTCAAATCCATAGAGATATTCTTTATAAAAGTGAAGAGTCAACCATGCCTACCTAAAACGGCTCGTTCTAACACGCCCCCACATGTCTACGTCACGGTGTGGGAAGATTTGCATAACGCTGCCCAAATGTTAACGCAAAGAAAGAAGGCATAACTTTTATTCTTGCTGTTGCCGCCGCTGCCATGTCGTGGAGTCGTTGTGTGTTTCGTTGTGAAAGCAAACTACTTTGTTTGGTCTTCCAAAAGAGGACACAATTAGAAATCAGTGGTTAAGTTGTATTTACAACACTGTTCCAGAACAGTTCAACCCAAATATTCAGATGTGTGCTGCGCATTTTATGGAGGATGAGGACTGTTTCCTGAACCAGTGGCCTACAATGCGTCTGTTTCTATAAAGTTGGGCAGTTCCAACTTTGCAAGGACAGTCTGGCGCTTCTGACTCACAGACTGTAAGTAAGTTTTTTATATTTAAATAATTTGCCACTGACGATTCAAACGCGAATTTTGAGCAGTGTAGAGTAGCGCTTGTTGTTTGTCATTTCTCCGATCACAAATGCAGACATGGTTTTATGTTTACGCAGCACGATGCAACGCAATACGTAAAAAGACAGTATAAGTCATTATAATCAGTAATTATGTCCCCACTGGATGCAACAAATGCCTCATTTGTAATGGGTTTTATTGGTTTTGTCTCTTCCTGGTGGGAGACGGCATCACAGTATGGTAAGGGGCGTAACATTTCCGTCACATGCTTGAGGTATTCGGCCAATCATAACGCACTGGATAGCTGGCCAATCAGAGCACACCTCGCTTTTTTAGAACGATGAGCTTGGTAAAAATCAACGCGTTTCAGAAAGGCGGGGCATAGAGGAGAAACAATAATGTACATTATATGGAAAATAATGTGTTTTTTTAACCTTAAACCGCATAAACACATTGCATTATACCAAATACACCAAATAATGTTCTTTTTAGCAACGTCATATGACCCCTTTAAAAAAGACTAATTTTTGATCAAAAAGCTCTGCAAATGTGCAAAGCAAAATGGTTGCGGATAGCATTTCACATTGAAACTGAAGTAGCGGCAAATCTTTTCTTCCGTATCAAGAGAAGTCTTCTCTCTGTCACCAGTTCTCACTTCATGCCAACTTTAAAAGTGTCTTTTTGCATGGGTATACCTCTCATACTTTAAACTCCATGAGTTTTCTACATTCTTGAACTGCACCTGGTTAAAGGTGATCTCCCACTGCAATGCATTAACCTCCTGTGTGGAAAAGAATTCACAGGAATGAGATCATATTTTCAGGAATAGGCTTGAATTAAAAAAAAGATTAACAGTTGTTTAGTTGTTGTTTGAGTAGGACACCTTTTCTATGGCTTTGTTCCTCTCTTCACTCTTCTGAAGCAATATTTTAGTATGACAAGTTGCTTTGTCCAAGATTGCCTTCAGGGACAAATGTAACACAGGGCTTTAAACCACTTCATAAATGACCTAATTAGACCTAATACTGATATTAATGATCATAATATTTTGAAATACTTGTCCTTGCAAGATCCTAAGAGCCTCATGTTTTCCCTCCAGGTGGCGATGAGTGACCTCCAGTTCTGTGCGTAACAGCTCCACTTCCTGATATAGAGCGAAGATTTACATACACCTGAGAGATGTTCATACGTGAAGATGTATATCTTTTCTTTACTCCGTTCAAAAACTCACAGGGGTGCTACTTTTCTAGAGCTCTATTGTGTGAGATATATTTTGTTTGATCTTATATCACATTTGATCATTAGTAAGTTTACCTCTGTGACCTCCTGTAGTCTTCTCTGCAGCTCTTCACTTGTGTCCTCAGAAGAGCTTTCTACAAAAGAATGCAGGTACATTTAAAAAGCAGTGTTAGCACATGGTTTTCTAGGATTGCCAACACATCATATCCTGGTAGTAGTGTGGTTCTCAAATGACTATTGTTGAATATTTGTTTAAGTACAGAATTGCTCAAGGGAGTACACAAAGTTCCCTCCCTGATAAGAAATAGCAGGTGTTGACTTCACCAAACACTGCAAATCAACAGAGCATAAAGTGTTTGGAGTAGGACGTATACCAGGAAGTTATCCTCTTTGTGATAGCTTTAAAACTTAACTCACTTTTTTCATAAGCTAGATACAGTAGCTTAGTCTGCTCTGTGTTCATGAAAGAATCAAAGAGGTTTGAATGTTTTAAATGACTTTAGATGCCAGTCCAGAAGACTAACCCGACTGTCTTTTCTCCCACCGTGCAACTCGTTCAGCTTCCAGTTCTTCCCTAAAAACAGCATACATGGCTCTGCATGATGTCCAAGAGAAGGGTTCATTGCTTCTCTCGCTGGCCCCTTTCACTGGTAGTGACTGAGACAGGGAGCCCAGAAACTTCCCCCTGCTCTTCATTTGTGGGAGATGGTCATGATGTCCTCTGGATCTGGCCCCCATGCCATCACCTAGATCCCCCTCTCTCATGTCATCTTCTGTGGGGCACTGAGGGCATGAACCCTCACCTTGCATCACAATAAACTAAAAAAAAGTACAGTCTGAGTGCATTTAGACAAAAAAAGTACATCATTCATATTAAGTACTAAACGTATGTAAAGACATTAAAACTGAAATCTATGTAAATCTGATGTTTGCCAGTCAAAATAGAAGACATGGAAATGTTAAATCGAGCGCGATAATCTAGCCTACTGGTCAACGCAAAAAGAAACTTTGATCGTTCCTTGAGAGTAGAGGTTAGAATAATAAGGTTAGTCACTACAAAATATAACCATTACATACCTTCACGAAAACCTGTCTGTGAGGGGTGCATTTGTATTTCGCTAACAAGAACAAGGGCGAAATTCCACTTCAAGACTTTCCTCTCACTTTGACGAAGTGAAACTTCTTAAAGGGGCGTGTCTGACCCAACGGGTGCTTTATTACAGAAGAACATACTATAGATCATGAAATAGCGCTATATGGTGGAGGTTTTCGAGCGTTACAGTCCCAGGGATCCCCAGCAATAATAACCTTCATTCAAATCAATCATAAAAGCTACTAGTATTTTCATTTGCCATTTTGAGTTTCCACCTGGACGATTGTCTAGTCTAACCCAAGAAATAAAATAGACATAGGACAGATGAGCAATATATGAAATGAATTTTTTTATTAACTATACATTGTGTACAACTGTAACCACATTTATACATCTAAAATATACACTATTTTAAAACACGTACAATAACAAATATATGATATATACACCTTTCCACAGACTCCCTGTTGTATCTTCAGTCCCCCAGCGACAGTAACAAATATGGATTCAGAGATTTTTCCTCAATAAATAAATAACAAAACAGCCATCAAAGTTGCAAACATTGATTTATTGCAGTCACGACATTGACTGAAGTCTAGGTTGTCTAATTCTCAGTCCCAGAGCATTATGTTTCACCGTGACAACATAAAACTTTAATCCTGGTTGTAAATTGTCATACTTTGTTCTGTTTTTTAGAAATACTTTCATTAATATCCTCACTGAAACGGTGTACAGAACACGTACATTTCAATACAAGTAAGAACATATGAACAAGTCTCTACAGCAGCATACGGTGTCGAAGCACATAAATATCTACTAATAATTACCATCTAAAAAAAAAAAAAAAACTATGACCTAAAAGGTACAACAATTGCATCAGGGCAAGTGATATTAAATATGTCCATGGCATGTGATCAGTCAATCACTGTCATATTCCTCAATTAACAGGTCTTCCTCATTCAAAAGGGCTTCAGTGCTTGTGGGCTGAGGCTGGCTGGCAGAAAGTTCCCCAGAAGGATCCTGGCTGTTTGGCAAGTTGGGCTCAGTTGTGGCATTTCCTGGTGCGGATTCTGGGTCAAGGGACTGAGCAGCAGAAAAATCTTCATTTTCACTGTCAGCATCCAGAATGCCAGGGTCTTTGTCATTAAGTGCTTCAAGTCTCAGCCTGAAAATAAAGACATTTATTAAACCATTTCAGAAATCTTTCAGATGCAATAACACTTCAAAGTTTTGTATATCTCACCTTCCAGGAACCCTCTTTTGAGAAAGCTGGCCAACATTCTGGATGAAGGCTATTTGAGCTGATATGAGGAAAGATGAAAAATATATTAAATAGAACAAAAAAGCTGAATTATGTATGAGAAGAAATGCACCATTAATTTTTGACCATATTTTGAGTCTTGCATACTTGTGTGGGAGGCAGGAAAATAATTTAACTTGAAAGATAATACTATGCAGTTTGGTTAAATTATTTTTGTGTATGTTTTGCGGAGACTAAGTCACATGTTCACCTTTATTTCTCATTGGGTTGGTGAGCTTTGCAAGATAAGGCACCAGTTCTGTCAGGAGGCTCACAGGAGTAAGGCAGAAATTTAAGAAGAGTGACTGTGCGGTCAGGTAATTATCTCGATACTATCACAAAAACGGAGTTAAAATACATTAATATAATAAAAGTACAAGTACAACACAAAGATGTAGATGAAGTAAAAACTAAATATACCATCTTGTTTATGTGTAGCCAATGTGGTTTATGAAGAGGCCTGAATCCGGCAGTGGACTGGCTGCTGGCTTGTGCTCGAGAGGAGTTTGAGTGCAGGAGGCCTCTAGTGGCCACTGATGAGCCATATTCCAACATGGTCGACCTTGACTGTGAAAAGATGAACGCAGTGACAACAAAACAAAGTTGTTGCTAAGATACTACATGATGATAGTCCTCAGGAAACAAATGTTATGTCTGCAGTACAATCAGAGTAACCCTGCATATCTCTATGTGTGTTATTATGGAAGTCCACCAGCATTTGCACTCACGCTCCACTCTGCTGTCAGGAAGTCTGCATCAGAGAGGTACTCGCTGGCTCGTGCTATATCCTCTACATCCGAAAAGAAGTCAGGGTAGTTCTGGTGCAGGTAGAGGTTGAAGAATTCACCACACATATGGGAACGTTCAATGACAAGCTGAGGAAAATATTATAATTAAAAGATTGTTAGAACATTAAAGCAGCTTAAACTTTTTATATTTTGTAATTTACAACATAAATTCATATTTACTTCTGGATCAACAAGTAGTTTGTCCCTTTGATGATCCGTTAAATGTGGAGGCAGCTTGGGTGCTTGAGTGCTTTCATAGCTTTCACCTAAAAATCACATGTCATCCACTGGTATAAATATGAATGAATTTACACACAGTTCATGATGTACAATACATCATAGTAATCGGAGAAAAACATTTTGGCAAGAAAGATAAAAAATAAAAAAGGGAGTTGAAAACGACTAACGTTTGCAGTAGAGGATTTTCCCTAAAGCTCTGAACAGGAAAAGTGAAGCATCTTTTCCTCCAATAGCTGGGCTTTCATCCAGCACGTCTGTTGATTTTGAAGACTTGCTCCTCCCCTTTGCCCTTACGGTGGGTTTTGCTGCAGATTTGCCCTTCTTGGAAGACCAGAGTCTTCTCTCTAGACAATTGTCTGAGAATGATTGCATAAGTACAGTTGACATACTTTACAGAAAAACATAATTCAATATTTTCTAGTTCTATTACCAGAAAACAAACATACTATATAAACGTGTTCAGTAACTATTTTCTCACCAGTAAATGAAGAAAACTGCAAGTTGTTGATGGCACAGCGAATATCTCCTGAACTTCCTGAGCAAAGAAGATCTAAAGCAACTTTATCAGGAACAGAGATCCTGCCAGAACTCTGCAAAGACCATTTAAAGATATACTGTAGATGTGCTGAGTGAAGTATTATGGATCTCAGAGTCAAAACTTTCTGCTCAGAAGATGCAGGAAAAACAAACCACACAACCTACCTTTCCTGCCTCAATAGTTACAATGCGGCTTAGGACCTTCATCATACTGGTGGGGGCCACAGGGTTAAAACTGAAACAGAGATGTTTTACCTGTGACGACCTTGGGCTCTGATTTTTTAACTAAAGATTTCGGAAAAATTAATTTTTTCTGTACCTAATGTTGTGAATTTCAAGTTCATGCAGAACATCTTTAAAGAGAAGTCTGGAGTTCCTGTCCCCGCTGAGACTATCAGACACAATCAGGACCAGTGGGCACCGGCCCGTCTTAATAAATTGCCTAAATGAACAAAGCAAAAATAAGGACATTGGTATATAAGATACAAGTGACAACTAATTATCAACAATACTTCAAAATATAGTGCTAATGCTCACCTGAGTATATCATGCAAGCACCCTGGTTGCCTATAGAACTGGTTTGGAAATTCCTGAGATAAAACAAAAAATAATGGGAAAGTGTCACTCAGCATCTCAATTTTAATTTAAAATTTTTCTTTTGCACAATTTATTTCAGATTTATATAAAGTTTGTGTATTTTTCAACATCAGTAATATGTTTGAAGAGTAGTTCTGTGCAGCACCTCTATAAGAATTATTTTCCTGTCTTCAGTCACTTTCTCTCCGCTCATTTGTAGACGGTTGTATTTGTTGGCTCGTAGCAGGTACTCTTGGAATAACCCTGTTTGTGAGCTGCCATGGAAACGGTTAAACCTTGAATCTGTTCGAATAAAAAGGGCAGATAAACAAGCTAACAAAAACATTTCATAATATACACAGACACCGAGATATAACTTCATCCATAAATCATTCTGATATGTGGTAAAAATATGGGTGCTGAATAATTATCATTCACTAGATATTATGCATTGCACTGTCGCTACATGAACATCAGTCACGACTGGTAAGAAGAAGACTCCTGACCTGGATCAAAGCTTTGTGTGAACAAATCCTCCGTTTTGTACTGAGAGGTGGTGGAGGGATTTGACCACTCTTGGATCTGAAAACCCAAATCCTTGGCAAGGACTTGAACAGTTGCTGTCTTCCCACATCCTGAGGGGCCAGTGAGCAACAGAATGGCGCCACCCTGTGGAGACATGACCACAAATAAAACCAAGAGTGTAAAACTATTCCCAAATGATTAAATAAACATACATCACCCAACATACATGTCAGACCTTTTTTGATTTGTCCAAATCAACTCTCAGCCAGCTTTCAACTTCTTCAACTTTCTTTTTGTGGACTGCCAATTCGGTCTGTCAGAGAAAAAAAAAAGAAGCATTTAAGCAACAATGCTTGTAGATTGAAATAACAAAAGCAATATGAAAAAGTTAAGCAACAGACAAATGTGTTTTTAGGGGCACAATCTATCTCAGAGTGAAATAGTTTGTATGACCAAGACCGGAGTACTCAGCCCTACTTTATGAAATCTAATTTACTGTAGTTTTTAAATCAAATTCATCAAAACACTCTTGAAATATTCATAAGTTAGCTTTGCTTCAACCACCCACCTAAAACTGTTAGAGATGGTGGAACTAAACTGCAGGAAGGTCAATTTTCCAAGAACTATACTAAGAACCCGAGCAACACAATTTCTGTACCTGTGATTGGGGAGCATACATATCCACCCAGGGTTCATCCTGGTCTGGTTTATATGCTTCACTTGACACACTGATCTGCTTGCTGGACACATGAGGATCTACTTTCCTCTTCCTGGATTTTTTCTCTGCTTGGTCCCCAATAGATGGCCACCGGGTAGTTTTGCTTTCCCCTGAGAGTGGCCCCTTTTTCAGAGACCTGTTCGCTCCTCCCAAAAGTTCACCAAATGATGGTTCCACCCAGCTGTTTATCTTAACAGGAAATACAAGCAGAACACATATGATACGCATCAGCATCAGTAAATTCAGAGCATCCACATCCATTCTCTGTGTAAAGAAAAAATACGATATGAAAAAAGAAAGAATAATCAAAAGTACTTTCAAAGATGTTACATACTTTTCCAGAGGACTGCTTTCCTCCCAATGACAGCTTTGACATAATCAATTCTGACGTCCCATTCAGTTACTCCATGCAAAACTGCGCTGGGATGAAAACAAAATCATTTATAAAACGGCAAAGTTGGGATTCACCTCTGCAAGCTTACAAGAGGTGGACAGTAGTAAAGGTGAGTATAATTAGACTTTCGTCTATGAATAATCACAAGTGAACAAACAGAAAGTAATATTCTGGTAGCATTAAAACCGCTGCATGCTACCAGAGCTAACTTTACTATAAAACAAGTTTTAGAAGAACTCTCATACCAGTAATCCCTTAGTTTAATAAAAGCATTATCCGGCATTTTGGCCAAATATATAAGTCAGAGTTCTGCAAGTTCGCTACTGGGCGTTAATTTGGCTCGACATAACGAAAGCTAGCAGTCACAATTTATCAGGCCGCATAAAAAAACATGGCTACCACACCGTTAAGGCAGTACAATATAAACTTACCCTAGTCATTTCTACAGATGACGTTTGGAGAACAACAATGCCGACTATTTGTGATTGCATTGTGCTAACTATCCCTTTAAAGCTGTCGCAAACCGCCCCTCTGCTGGCGCATGCTGATGGCGTCATCAACCACACGCCACACATTTCAACACGTTTTTACGTTGCTCTATGCTGTGACAACCACATAAGAAGATATGACCAACGGATTATTTACATATCATATGTTTTTGTATGCTTACTAATACTGAGTATCCAGCTGAGATTAGTGTAAATCGAGTGTGTTATTAATTGCTCCATTTCCACGTGTGATATCTTGCAATGAGAATCATGAAGAGACCAAACATTCTTCTTACAGGTACTGTTAGTCCTGTTTTGACACAACGAGTTTTGTATTTTTCAATACATATTATTGTATTTTTCGTATTTTTCTTTTCAAATAATTACATCAATAAATGTTGGTGTTGTATTAGGTTGTTCCCTGTCATACAAATGTAGTTTGAATGTATTTAGTGGGTATAGCAATAATCAGAAATAAAGTAGGAGTAATAATAATAAAATAGTTTTTTCATGATTGCTAAACATTGATATACTTGCTCATGAAATGGCAGGAACCCCTGGTGTAGGAAAGACCACTCTAGGCAAAGAGCTGGCTCAGAGAACAGGACTAAACTATGTGAATGTTGGGGATTTGGCACAGGAGGGTAAGTTATTCTTCTGTGAAATAAAAAATGTAAGGGGGTCTGAATATTTTCCGTACCCACTGTATATATTAGTTTTAAAATTAGTATTTTCTCTACAGGTCAGTTGTTCGATGGATTTGATGAAGAATACCAGTGTCCTATTTTGGATGAGGACAGGGTATGTACTATTGTAATGGATCTAACTGCCATGTTTTACTTAATTGTTCCCCCTTTAATGGGATGATGTATAGTCACATAATTTTACAGTGCAATCTTGAACAAAATACATTTTATAGTGTTTTATTAGATAGGGGTAGGGTATAACAGGCTGCACATAATGTTAAAACATGTTAAAGACAATTTCATTTTTTTAGGTTGTGGATGAGCTGGAGGACAAAATGGGAGATGGAGGCGTCATTATTGATTACCATGGTTGTGATTTCTTTCCTGAACGCTGGTTTCACATCGTTTTTGTCCTCCGCACAGATAACACCAGTCTCTACAATCGTCTTGAAAGCAGGTTTGTGTTCATAGCAGTTAACAGTATGTTCATTACATATGTGATGTTTAAGTTTGAGCCTTTTTTGACTACTTGAAATCTTAATATAGATCCAGGATGAGCAAAACAGGGAACATTTAAGGGAAAAAAACATTTTAAATCATCCTAAGGAAGACAAAAAAAAACCTTATTGGAGAATCACCCTTAAAGCATATTTATACAGTCTTAGTGATTAAGGGCCTAATGTACAGTTCAGCAGTCATTTACATGCTATGTGGCTGTATGCTTCCTGTTGCAGTGATTTAATTTGATATCTTTCATATTCAGAGGATACACGGGAAAGAAACTCCAGGACAATGTGCAGTGTGAGATTTTCCAGACTATCTATGAGGAAGCCATGGAAGCCTACAAGGAGGAGATAGTCCACCAGCTCCCCAGTAACACTCCTCAGGACCTGGAGAGGAATCTGGAACAAATTGTTCAGTGGATTGAACAATGGATGAAAGACAACAATTGACTTTATCATATATGTCTTTATGGCTTCATTATATGTGAAAGGCTCAATCACTATTTGAAGTTATGTCAAAGTAGACAGACATCACATTTCATAGTTATTGTTGCCCCAGACATAGTATTGTTCTTTTCACTACCATTGAGCTAAGGACTTAAAATGTGTGGGGCTGTTAAAAATGACTCGATTTGAAATAAGTTGATCTTGCTTCTAAAATGAATGGAAGAAATAAATATTTTTATAGTGTATTTAAAAGAGCCTCTTTCTGTTGACCTTGTTTTATTTTAAATTCTTTGATGAATGGGATATTGTTGTTTAGCTGCCACCAAATACCAGAAACATCTGTTAGTACGGTAATTGAAATGTAGGATCAAATCTAATTCACAGAAATAATGGTAAATTACATGGGTGTTTCTCCTCAAAAGATGGATCATAAGGTTCACAAGTACATAATTAGATTAATTTGGCAGCTCTTAAACTTAGCTACACTAAGTCTTATTTCTAGCAGTGAAAAGGTGATTCATGTTGGAGAGTCAGTTTTATTCACTTTCATCAGTCATTTAAATTTGCCATTTCTATTTTTGTTTTTTAATTAAATTTTTCCTCATATTCTCCCCATTAATGCTTTGTCAACAATCAAACCATCATATCTACTTCTAAAATTCCTGGATCATCCAGTCCCTCTGGCAGTGTAAACAAGGGATAACGTTTTAGGAGTAGTAAATAACCGTTTGTTGTCATCAATGCTCTTTTTTACATGCACAGTACAAACAGTGTTATCCTCTAAAAAACCCACACAATTTGTTTTGATAGCTCAACTGATTTTTCATGTAGAGTGTTTCGTCTAATGGTTTCTTGTGAAACTGGTTTTGTATCGTGACATCACATACTGGGGCAGGACAAGTCACGTGATCGATTCCCCTTCACCTGTCCTGCAGCACCAGTGGCGGAAGACAGGTGAAACTATCGGTACCAGGTAAGAGAGCGATGTTTTTAAATCAAATATATATATTTTAGGCTAAAATATGTAGTCTACACTCTCACATCTTTAGTGTAGATACTGAAAACGCGCTCGCAGTGCTAAATTAGTGCGATTATTCATTTTGGATGATTTCAGAGCGTGCATGCATTAGTTACGTTTTATTTCTTACCTGTTCTTTGTTGACAGGCAGGTTTCAAACCGCGTTAAGATCATGTCATGCAACAAAGATGTTGTGCCATCGTTTTTTATAAAGTCACATTTTTGCTAGATTTTTAAATCGTTTGATCAGTGTGTAACTCACCTGTTTATTTTTATTTCAGGGAGCTTTGTAAGGGGAAAACACTGTTTAAATTCACCCTGTGAGGCAATGTAACTATTATACCCAGGTAAGACAATCATTGACTTCAGAGTTTTTTAGTATGCAGTGAGGTTTTTTCTATGTAGAGATGGACGATATAATTGTACTTTTACATGTAGGCCTACATATTTTAATTGTGTATTTTTCATAGTGTAGATCATAACGTTGTAATGCCTACATTGACTAAACCATTTAAAACATTTGTTTTTAATATGTAAATGTACTTATTAAATAATATTAATCATTTATTGGTTATAAACCATGGCATAACAATAATTATTGTCTTATTAATATCAGATAGAATTTAAATATCAATGAATCCTTACTTTTATGTTTGTAAAAGATGTGCAAATTACGTGATGTGTCAGTATGTATGTGACATAAGGCCTTATAATAATGTGGATAAACTTTCTGATCCTTAGTTCACTCAGCTGCTAAGAACCATCCCCATGTCTTTTGGAAACGGGTCAGCATCCCGTTTTGATCGGGTCCGCGATATGCCTCACTACGATGAGGTGCCCATCGGCTCACTGCCGTGGGGTCAGCAGGCTCCTTACCCACTTGGTGCTGAAGTAGCAGCATCCAGCTATGACAGTTTACCACCACCACCGCTCCCTGGAAACCCTCCTGTTGGCCCAGATTTCTACCCGAGTGATGTTGAAGACCAGGTGGATGACGCCATGGACATCAAACCCATCCGACGCTTCATTCCTGACTCTGTGAAGAACTTCTTCAGAGCCAGTGGCAACCAAGGCAGCAAGAAATGGACCTTTCCACCACCACCACCTGATGTGAACACCACCACCGAAGGCGTCCTGTGCTCTCCTCCACATTCACGTGCACCGTCACCTACAGCCCCCAGCTCTTACCTAGACCCTTATGGAGGGTCTGGAGGCAGCTACAATTCAAGGAAGGAGCAGGCAACGTTATTAGGGGAGCCGCTGGAATCAGTTTCTGGTCGCTCTTTGCAGACGGCTATGACTTACAGTGAGAAGGTGGAGGAGTACAATCAGCGCTACGCATATATGAAGTCCTGGGCTGGACTTTTGCGCATTTTAGGATGTGCAGAGTTGCTATTGGGGGCTGCTGTTTTTGCTTGTGTCTGTGCATACGTGCACAAAGATAATGAGTGGTTTAATATGTTTGGTTACTCCATGCATCAGATGTATGGGGGAACAGCAATGGGTGGGATGTATGGAGGAAGTGGCATTTCCTACTCCGGACCCTTGACTCCTTTTGTTATCGTGGTGGCTGGAATGGCCTGGATAGTGACTGTCATTCTAGTAGTGTTAGGAGTGACCATGTATTATCGTACCATTCTACTAGACTCCAGCTGGTGGCCAATCACAGAGGGTGTGATAAACTTGGCATTAGCATTCCTCTACTTGTCAGCTGCAATTGTGTATGTGCGAGACACAGTCCGTGGAGGTCTCTGCTATTATCCACATTTCAACGCTGGGCCCAATGCAGGGTTTTGCCGAACAGAGGCTGGGCAGAATGCTGCCATCATCTTTCTCTTTCTCAACATGCTGTTGTATCTTGTGGGAGCAGGCGTGTGTCTGAAGCTGTGGAGACATGAAGCTGCAAGGATGCGCAGAGAGAGAATGGGTCAAGATGTAAAGTTCCAAACATTTGTTCTTTGAAATTGATTAACATAAAGATAAATATAATGATTGCTCAAAATGATTTTCCTATTTCAGTAATAGCAGTAAATAATCTGACTTTGCTAATAGAATCGAATTTGCTTGCTTTTCTGTTCTTATTTGTATTTAGATGAAATCGGAAGGACTTCCGCTCAATATGGTAAGCAGTTTAATATCAAGAAGAACATTTTCAGATTTTAAAATCATTGTTGTAATGTACTATTTGTAATATCAGATCGGTGCCGGCTCAAGTGTCTCTGTGCCCATCCAAACTGCTCCAGTAATGGCCAGTCCAGAATCTTATGATGGCACACCTGTCAACCCAGTTATGATGGAACCAGAGATCTTAAGGGGTCATATTCCTGCTGGCCACATCCCCAAACCTGTGGTCATTGCAGACTATGTGGCGTAAGTTTCAAAGAATGCTTACGTTAACCAAAATTAATTCAAGCTATTTTATCCAATATATAAACTCGATTTTAATGATGTTCAGAAACTAGCACACACATTTAAGACTGTTTCTCATTATTATGACTTAGTTTCTCATTATTATGACTTAGTTTCTCATTATTATGACTTAGTTTCTCATTATTATGACTTACAGAATTATATTTTTTTATTTAGTGGCGGAAACGGGCTTCCATAGGTTATTGTTGCCTCATGCTTTTTTAAATCTCTCATCCCTTTCTCCTCACAGGAAATATCCCACAATCCGGTCCGATGAGGAGAGGGAGCGATACAAGGCTGTGTTTAATGATCAATATGCAGAATATAAAGAGTTGCATGCTGAGGTTCAAGTCTTAACACAGAAGTTTGAAGAAATGGATATTCTGATGAGGAGTCTACCACAGCAGCCTTCCACCCAAATGGTAATGGTTTTAAACAGCATTTTGCAAATTCTTTAATTATTATTACATTTGCAGTTTTTATGAGCTTATGTTATTTGAGAAACTACATAGAATATTTGTAATTGGAAAATTCATTTGTCACATCTCATGACCATTCAAATTAATTAGTTAAGACACAAAGATGTTTAAAAATGGTGAAAAGCTGGTGACCAATCACAGTACAGTTCCTTTATACATTTATCTGAATACATTTATCTGAAATCTTTTGAGTTAAACGGGAAAAAAAAGAGATATTAATTGGTTTTCCTCCCGTAGGAGCAAGAGAGGGTCAATAGCATTATTCAAGAGTATAACAGAAAAAAGGCTGTAAGTACTGTTTAATACTGTTATCTATTCTACTTCTAGGAGTTTTAAAGTTATATACAGAATACATGTTAGGTATTTTACTTTCCCCAGAAAAGGGAAGCGTTGACCTTATGTCCTACACGTTGCTTCGACCCATTTCAAAACCTTCATCTGCCTGTTGCCTTTCTACATTCTTTAGTCATTGCAAAAGAATGACATGGTATCTGTCTCCATTTGAGTGCCACAGTCAGTAGAAACTGAAAAACTGGAAATGTTATGGGGACGTCAGTGGAGCTATTGACATATTTACATACTTCCTGTCTGTGTGTGAGCACACACCAAAGATTACTTTACCTGTTTCTGGTTGTAGGACCCGACGTACCAGGAGAAAAGGGAGAGATGTGAATATCTGAAGAACAAACTTGCACACATAAAGCAGAAAATTCAGGAGTATGACAAAGTCATGGACTGGAATGATGGTTACAGTTAAACAGAAAGCCAAAGTACTTTTAAAGTTCATCACGAATTTCACAGAGGTTCCAAGAAAAGAAGCAACTGTCTCAAAGGAAATTGTCCATGGCTATACCTTCAGGGATTAACAGAGTGTTTGGTTTGCTCTTGGTTGGTATTGATATAATTTCATATTGATTTCAAGCAGGAAAGTATAATTAAGGACATATACCACGTCAAACCCAGCACTGAAAATGTTACCTTGCTTATTTCTGACATGTCTTTCAGCAATGTTTTTAATATATATACTGTATATTTCTGTATATACTTTTTATTTTAGAAGTAGGTAATTTGAAAGAAATCAGGGGAATCTTAGAGCTTCCTGTAGTTAAGTGGAGAATATAATGTAAATAGCTCTCAAAATTGTATTTGTTTAAATAGCAGTATCTCTGTAATGATCCTAGATTACTTTGTATATTTATAGTTTTGCTAGTTTAATTTTCATTTTTTTGTGTGTTTTATAGTCATTTGTGTTATGTGTAAAAAAAATGTAACCATGTTACTCTACCTTCGAATTTCATACTTTTTTTTCATTGATTTTGGAAGTGGATCAAATAAACAGGCCTGCCTCCACATTGTACTGGCAAACATTTTTTTTTCAACAAAATAATGAACTAGTAGTTTATACTCCGAGTAACATACCACCTCTCATGTGTCTGTTTATACTTATCACGCTATACTACATGGCTCAGAGCATTATGTGTATAGGCCTACTGTTATAGTTGAACTGTAGTAAAGTAAGCTAAACTTACTGGCTTGACAGCTCTGAAGGTATCAGGTAACAAGCTGCAATGGACTCCAGGGAGAAAAGGTGCTCATTCACCTTTTTGTGCAAACCTTATGCCTCATTAATCCTTAATGTGGTGTGTGATAATCTAGAACGACGCTGCTTTAATTATTATTGTTTTTGTGGCAATTGAAACCATAGTTACATTACAGTTTCGAGCCACACTAAGGAGACTCTGACAATTAGCAAAGTACTTAAGAACAACTTGCTGTTTGTTTCCAATTAAATGATGACTGGAGTGAATGATTTTTAATGATTACACGTTCATGATTTGGAAATTAGAAGTAGAAATTCTATTGGTCTTATACATTACTTGCAACTCATGCGCATATGAGATAGAAGATAAAAGTTGTTTTCGAATTATTACAGGGGTCTTCGATTTTTCAGACCAAGTGCCCCAGAAATTGTCTAAATTACTAGTTTACTACTAGTATAAATTATCTAACATAAAATGATCCTAGCCTGAAAAGTAACTAGTTTTAAAGATGAAATGTGTCAAGACAATATTTTTGGAAAGCCATAGACGATATGTAGGCTATGCAAATGAACCTGGCGCGTCTTGCATCTGAACTGTCCACTCCGCGCAGCGCTCACACGTTCGGGGCGGGGCTGCACCTGTGCAGGTGAGGATGGGGGGAGGCTGGTGGTTTCACTGATGTGTCTTGTAAAAGACAACTGATCTATGAAACTCTCTCAGTATTTAGCGGGCGTTTCCTGAAGGCTGAGCGTCTTGCAGGTCCGTGAAATACTTCTGTAAGGAGCGAGGAAGGGTTACAAAATATTTACCAGCTTTGACTGCTTTCGTAAGGAAGAGGGTGAGTGATTAATTTGTCTATTTTCTCATTTGTTTTGAAATATTCCCAGCGGAATACTGTAGCCTGTTCTATCTCACGTTGTTGATTGTTGTGTTGACTAATACGCAGTGGCGGATTAAGACTCTTTGGTGCCTCTGGGCAATGACACCTAGAGTTTTTGCAAATTTTTGCAAAATTTTATATTAATAAAATGATCTGATAACAAGGCTACAAAAATCCTTACAACATCAGGTTACCACTTTTTACAGTGTACTCTGAAATTAATATATAATTATATGATTTATATAATATATTATGATATAAATTATTTATAACTTGTGAACCCACCTCTTACAGGTGTAATCTGTTCTAAGATGTGATATAAATCTAAACTGTATGCAGCAAATTGAAACATTTTATAACTAGTGAAGCCAACTGTTACAGGTATAATAATAATCCAATCTGTTAATCACTTCAGACTCTATGGGGGGGGGGGAAAGAAAGCATGGATAATCTTTTGAGTCATTGTTGTCCTCCGCTCATTTTTCATTCATTTATATTTAATTTACAAAAACATTTTCTAATGTTTTACTCTCTTGTGTAAAAAGGGTGTTTTCAGAAATGCAACAATGAGGTCTTGTTTGCAATTACATATACAGTGCTTAACAAATTTATTAGGCCACCACCCAATAGGTTTGTGCCACAGCTGCCCTAAACGAATTATTGGTGATTACCAAAATTACCATTGTTATGTTTCTGTAATGGTTAATCCACCAATATGTGTAAGATCTTTAGTCACAGAAGTGTTTTTAATGCTAAAATAGAATTATTGTTGGGATTGAATGATTCTAAGATAGATTGCACAAAAGTTTAATCAAAAGCAAGTCTTTGGGAACAACTAAACTATTTGGAAGTCAGTAACAACAGAGACTGTGCCAAAGTGAATAAAAAGTATGCCAGCATGAATGCAAGCTTTTATCAAGGCCAAAGGAGGGCATACAAAATAAAAAATAAAATAGCCTATTTATATTTTTGGTTTATTAGTTTTTGGTTATTATGTGTGAATAAAGATTATTTAGTTGTCCGATGATAACACGATTTTTAGTTTTAAACAGGTTTTTGACGGGCGGTCTAATAAATTTGTTAAGCACTGTATAGCTACATATAGTTTTGTGAGGATTTGAATTGAAAATAAAACTTACAAACTCACTCGTTTACACTTTGCCCCTTTCTTGATTGCCAATGGCTACAATTACAACGTGAAAGCGCATGGCTGACGCTCCGTAGTGGATTCACACATCCATGAGCGAGGCATCTCAGTGGAAGAGACGGGAGTTGCGCGACTGCATGCTCTGTTTGAGTAATATATGGCCGTCGAAACGAAAGCGCACGGGTTCACGCAGTAGGCTCGCCTATGTGTTAATCTGGCGATAGATCCGCACATCCACTGTTTCACGCATGAGGAAAAAAATACAGTTTTAAAAAAACTTTCAGAGAACTTGGTAGGTTCTGATGAAAGGGTAGCCTGTGTATAGGCCACAGCTAGATAGACGTTTGAGAATACATCGCTTGTTTTACCGCAGAACATTTATTTGCGTGGTGCCCCTGGGCACTTGCCCAATTGCCCATGTGGTTAATCCGCCTATGCTAATACGCATAAGGATGTTGTTCGGAACTAATTTTAAGAAATGTAAATAGTTGTACGCTAAGCGTCTTGTGTTTTTTGACAAGCGTGATTTTCTACAGACCTTCGTAATGTGGTTACACTCTTAAAAATAAAGGTGCTTCAAACGGTTCTTCAAGCGATGCCACAGAAGAACCATTTTTGGTTCCACAAAGAACCATTCAGTCAAAGGTTCTTTAAAGAACCATTTCTTTCTTACTTTTTTATAATCTGAAGAACCTTCTTTCACCACAAATAACCTTTTGTGAAACAGAAAGGTTCTTCAGATGTTAAAGGTTCTTTATGGAAACATTTAGACAAAAAGGTTCTTCTATGGCATCGTGAAGCACCTTTATTTTTAAGAGTGTATTTATGTAAAATGCCAGGTGTAGGTGAACTAATTCTGAGAATCTTTTATCTTAATCACTTAATCAAACTGAAGTACTGATGTACTGTTTTTTTTTAACTTGATCTCAAACGTTGATATAATATTCTCATAATTCTTTGCTACAAATTAAAGCATGTTTAAAATTTCATAATTACAGCAAAATAGTCCACATGTTGTGAGTCCAGAAGTAGGCTATATTGAAAAACATAATCTCTGGTCAGCCATGTTAAAAAAAATAAAAATAAAATAAAGATGTGAAATGAATGTATAATTACAATAATCTCTCTCTTTTTTTTGCCCTAAAGTATCTTACTTTTACATAGAGACTTATAACTTGTCACCTCAGCAATCATGATATTGACTTTATCTTACTGGCTAAACTGATGGTGTTACAGCACAACATTCCTTGGTCTAACAATTATTTAAAAAAAAAAATCATTCTGATTGCAGACTCATGAATAACTGTAATGTAAAAGGCCACTTTGTATCTTAATTCGTATCTTTGTATCTGGATTAACATCAGTGCATTATTTCATTATATTGTAGTGATTCAGCAATTATATTTTTTCATTCTTACATTAGATTTCATTCAGACAACCCTGTGAAGTTTTTCCAGGAAGCTAGCATCATGCCGAAAAAATCAAGTCGTCCTCCTGCATATGGTGGCAGACAGTAAGTTGCATATTAGAGAACATATGTAATCATCCATTGTCAGTACAGACAAGTGTTCTTCACTGAATCCTTACTGCCCTGTTCTGATGGTGTTATGATCTGTGCATTGTTGTTTTAGTATCATTGATATACTGTTAATATTTTGAATTTGATTTTTTTTTCTGTTTTTACTTTAATTTTAATTAGTTGATTTTGTTGTGTTTTGTCATTTTTATTACTTTTTAAATGTCTATATAGTTTTTTATTTGAGTTTATTTAGTTGTAGTTATTTTAGTACTTCAATTTAAACTAAAATGTTGCCTTTAAAACTATATGAAATAACATAAGTTTATGTTTTAAAAAAATATTTTACTTAGATTTAGTTAACATTTAAAATAGGTGTTTTTTTAATGGTTTTAGATTTAGCTTTAGTTAACTATAATAACCCTGGATCTGAGTAGTTTTAAAACATAATTAGTTAGTTTTCCTTTTACTCATCCATATTATCTCACACTGTCATTTCAGTCATCACCGATCCACCCATCGCAGAGCTTCTTACCACCCTGATGAAATGCTTCACTTTTACCGCTGGACATCACCCCCAGGTGTCATGAAGATTTTGTGCATCATCATCATCATTTTGTGTGTGGCTATGTTTGCCTGTGTAGCCTCCACACTGGCATGGGACTATGATGCCAGCGCCATGGGCCTTGGAGGTCTTGGGGGTCTTGGAGGCAGCTATAGTGGTGGAGGGTATGGTGGTGGTGGTGGTGGGCTTGGTGGAAATGGAGGAAGTGGGAGTCTCGGAGGCTACGGCTATGGAGGCGGCACGTACATGGATCCGAAATCAGGCAAGGGCTTCATCATCGCAATCGCTGCAATCACCTTTATTGCTGTGCTCATCATCTTCATCCTGGCGGTGTCGAGACAGAACGCTGCGCAGTCTCCCTCATTCTACCTGGCCTCCATCATTATTAGTGCCATCCTGGCTGTACTAATGCTCATCGCCACCATTGTGTACCTGGTCGCTGTTAACCCCACTTCTCAGACATCTGGATCCATGATGTATAATCAGATCTTGCAGATGTGTGCACAATATAAGAACCAAGATCAGGCCTCTGGGATCTTCCTCAATCAATATTTATACCACTACTGTGTAGTGGAGCCTGAAGAGGTGAGCATGTGCTCCTGACAGGGAGTAGGCCATCTATATAACAACATTTGTTCAGTTCAGGTTGGCTATTATCAGACACAACTTAAGACATTTCTGTTGTGTAGAAATGCTAGTTGAGATTCATGCAAATACACAAACCAGTCCTCTATTTTGTTGTTCATTTACGGTGCTATTTATAGTATTATTTCTTTTTTTCTCCTCATTACAAGGCCATTGCTGTTGTTCTTGGGTTTCTGGTTGTGGTCGGATTGATCATCTTACTTGTTTTCGCTGTGAAGACCCGAGGGCAGATCAGGAGATACGGCAGGGAGCGTGTTCTGTGGTATGACATGAAGACCATCACCGACGGCCTCACGTCTCAAGGCATCGGAGAATGGGTAAGAATTTTCACTAGCAAATTCCTCAAAAGATAAGTTTCATTTCCTGTTCATGTTAGTTCTTCATTCGTTTTCTTCATTCAGTACAATGCATGGATTTATGAGGTCATGAAATTTAATACTGTTTGTAGCACTAAGGTTGTACTTCTACTACTACATATTTATACCCTAGAATGCTTCTTGATGCATGTTGTTTTATTTTCAAGAGTTGCTACGTGGTGCCTATAATTGGTCCACTGTTTTTAGCAGTATCATTGGTCTAGAGCAGTGGTTCCCAACCTTTTTTTCACGAGACCCCTATTTTAACACTGACAATTTTTAGTGACCCCTATGTCTATCGATTTCACTTATTACCTTAAAAACCTGTAACAACATGCAAGGGTTCACAAGAACAGACTTTTCAGGCAGGCTCTGCTTTTTAACTGATGAACAAACAGGAGCAAATTAAAATCTATTAACATGAATATAATTTAATCAGATAATTAATGTATTATTGTGTTTTTTTTAGTTTTATATTCTAAAAACATACATACAATTAAAACATAACAATAACCATTGCATAATAACTATTTTAACATTTTAAGTTATGCGTGTTTTTTCATGACTTTTCTTGTGGTCCTGATTGAATTAAGTCCTTATTTAATTGTTAAAGGCTATTTAATGTGAACTCTGGGCCTGCATATCTAGGGCTAGAGATTGGATATTAGGCATGATTTTCGTGACAGCCAGACGAAAGTCATTGTGCACTTCCAGCTTGTTGCGTGCCTTCGTTTTGATGGTTACCAGAGAGCTAAAAATTCCAGCACATTTGCATCCGCGCTCTGCATGCGCTTGTTTGTTTCATTATAGAGGCTGAAAATATCCGCCAGGTATGATGTTCTGATAAGAAATTCATCTGTAATTTCGTCAAACAGTTTCTCGTTGTTCAGTTTCAGGAACTCCTTTATTTTTTCTTTCAGTTCAATAAAACGAACCAACACTTGGCCTCTTGATAGCCAGCGCACTTCGGTATGAAGGAGGAGTGTCTGATGCACCTCATCTTCACACAGCTCCGCAAAGATTCGCTTGTTTACCGGACGGGCTTTAATAAAGTTAACGATCTTTACAACTGTCTTCAGCATTTCATTAAGTTCGTCAGCTTAAGTTCATCAGAGAGGTGTTTGCTGGCCAGGGCTTGACGGTGTATCATCCAGTGAAACACAAGACAGTGGGGAGCCTTTTCCTTCAAACGTGTATTGAAGCCCTTATGTTTTCCCATCATTGAAGCAGCTCCATCTGTGCAGCATGCGACTAAATTATTATAGGGAATGTGATGCTTGGTGAAGTACGTGTCAATAACGTGGAAAATATCTTCTCCTCGTGTTGTTGTAGACAAATTAGTTGACAAAAGTATGTCCTGTTTTATTTCGCCGTCTTCAGTGTACTGCACATATGCAATGAGGACTGCTTCATCTGCCACAGTAGACGTTTCGTCAAGTTGGATAGAAAATGGGTGCATCTTTAACTTTTCAACCAACGTGTTCTCAACATCATTCGCCATTCTGTCGATTCTGTCTTTTATTGTATTATTGGACAGAGGTACAGCTTTTAGTTTCGAAGCCACCTGTGCCCCGCACATTATTTCTGCCATTTTCACACATGCGGGTTTGAGCAGAGTTTCCCCGATGGTGTGTGGCTTTTTTGATTGGGCAATTAGGAAAGCGCACTCAAAGGATGCAACGTTCGCCTGCCTATTTTCATTTCCAGCTCTAGTCAAAGCATCTCTAATGTTCTGGGGTCTATTTGACATAACAACTTCTTTTTTCCTTAGGAAAAATTCTCTGGGTTTACTAACCGTCTGTGGGTGTTTGGTGCTCTGATGTCTTCTTAATTTGCAGGGCTTCATGCTTTCATTCGCTAGTCTCTCACCACAGATTACACACTCAATTCTCACCTTGTCCATTGCTTCAATGAAACCGAATTCAAGATAACTGTCCAAATAAGTCCTTGTTTTCTTTTTAGCGCATTCATTTTTATCTTCTCCCTGGCGCTTTGCCATTTTCTCTTTGCTGCGTCTTTTTTTAAAGTTACGTCCGTACGTTCCCACTCTCGCGATACGCTGCAAAAAACTCTCGACGTTAAGAGAATTTCTTCTCTTTCCATAAATGATTTTTTTTTATATATATTTAGAATTTAAATATTTATTGTGCTGTTATAAATGAAATATATATATATATTATTATTATTTTTTTTTTTAAATGACTGCACTTGGCGACCCCTCGAAAATTATTAGCGACCCCTAGTGGGGGTCGCGACCCCCGGGTTGGGAACCACTGGTCTAGACCATTGCAATTAAGACTCTTCCATGAAGAGAAGTTTCAGAAAGATTTCTATGAAGAGGTGTTTTTATGTCTAGTTTCTGGGTGTGTCCTCTTAGGCACTTTCACTTGATTGGAAGCATGATTATGATACAAAATTCCATGATGAAACACATGGAACACTTGATAGTGACTTAAGTTTATGAAATGGTGGGTGGGAATTGTTAGATCCAAAAAAACATTAGCATGTTCTAGTGTTATTAGGTCACTCCACTGGCTTTGTTCTTTCACAATTCAACATGTAAGCAGTGGTAGTTTTGTCCTTTATGTCATGATGGTATTTGTGGAAGTGGTGGAACCGGTTTTGCCTGGCTTTAATGTTTGTCCAGACTATTTACTATACAAAAAGAAGGCTGAGTGCGTTGGGGAAACAGAGAAGCTAAAGTAAAAGAGGCCTGCAACAACACTTACAGACTACCACATGATCGGTGAAAATATTTTGAGGCTGTATGGAGGGGTGGGGTATTATAAAAAACACTCTGGAAAAACACCTTTTGATTCAGTGTTAAGTTGGCTACAAACAGGACTTGTACCCAGAGTAAACAGGTTTCAGTGCATCAGCTTATTATTAAATGCACATTATGTTTCCAAACTGTAAAAATGGAATGTGGAATTGCCTACAGTAAAGTTATTTATTTATTTATTTTATACAAAATGTCTAGATATGACGTTCTTTGTTTTTCTTCAGGTAAATAATGTGTCTGGAGATCCAGAGGCTTTTGTCAATGACCACAATCACCAAATCAGTGTTGCACAGCCAAAGGTTCACAGCCAGAAACCAATTTACCTTCCAAGGTAGGTCATCTCAGTACTTTTAATTTTGTTGCAAAAACAAATGCGTAGAAAAATATTTTCATATTTCTGTATACTTTGTTCAGTGATTTTGCATTGATAGGGCTTTGCTGTTTTAGAATATGCTTGGTTATTATAGATATTATGAACTATATTAGTAGTGGTTGACTCTTTTTTTTTTATTAAATTTTTTTATAATGGTTAAAATAATAACATCTGCATGCAATTTAATAATAGCAAATTAAAATTGTACACAAAGTCACGCCGTAAGCAGAATGAACACTTTTGTTAATCAGCCAAGCAAGCACAGACTGGCTCAAAATGATTGGCCTGCTCAATATTAGTCACTAGACTATGTGCCACGGAATGAAGGAATCCAGGAAATCTTGTCTCTGTATGAATAGGACCTGGTGGATTTTGTTTTGTCATGAACACGAATAACCAGTTTCACAAACTGATTATGTGAACTGACTGAAACTATTGTAATCAGAAAGCTATTCTTACTCTGTCAGTTACAATTAAAATTGTAAAAATATCACACCCAAGTTAACAAAATTTCTATTGGTGTTATTTATTTTTTTATCTAAAGTGGTTCTGACTTGACGAGCTCTTTAAATGGAATGAAGGGCAAACTGAGAGACTATGACACTGGAGAGTCTGGAGATGAGCTGGACACTGGCTATGAAAGGTGAGGAAAGTCTTATAGCTGGTAGTATTGGAGCACGTTTTAAAAAAAAAAAAACTCAGCATCTGTGACTTTATGTAATCGGTATCACTCTTGTCATATATTCCCTTTACCTCTATTCTGTGCTGCCATGCTCTCAGTGAGTATCCTCCCGTCATTAATGAGCAGGAGAGGCTTGGGTACAAGAGAGAGTTTGACAGAGACCACATGGAGTACAAGCGTCTTCAGGCTGAGCTAGATGATATTAATCAGGGCTTGGCAGAAGCAGATCGAGAGCTGGACAGCTCACAGGAAGGCAGCCCACAGTTCATGGTATGCTATCTATAAAGTGAAAACTGTTCTTCTAAAGGTTGGATCTCTTTCCATCTTCTGACTCTTAATATGCGGAGCTCTGTCTGTCACAATAATTCACATGCTTAAGGTTATGGGTGGTGTAAGGTCACTTAATCTCTGGTTTTCACAGTATCTCTTCCACATAAAAAAAAGCACTTTAATGATATTAAGCATTCATTTAATATTATGTCTCTATCTGTTGGTATATATCCAGTTGATAAATTATTATTGTTAAAATATATGTTACATTAATATATATTACTCGTTTTTATTCCCTAAAAAGGATGCCATGGATGTATACAACAGGCTCAAAAGTTTAAAGAAGGTAAACTCTTTGTGTCATCTTTAAAAAAAATTCAGACTAGAATATCATGAATTGCATAATTTGTCACAGCTGTTAAAAATAACTGTTTATAGTAGAAAAAAATGATATAGGTGTATGATACAAAGGTAAATGCTGACCTGTTTCCTTTCTCACAGTCTGCAGACTATCAGATGAAAAAGAAAAGGTGTAAACAGCTCAAGACAAAACTGTCCTTGATCAAAAGAAGAGTCAGCGACTATGACCACAGACAATAAGACCTGGCAATGGAAACTCAGGAGGGTATATTATGTCACATGATGTTTTTTTTCAGGAGTTTTACTGTATCTGTATTTCTGTATTAAACATTTGCATCACTGTATTATTATCAAGAACTGTATGGCTGCTGTATGACAAGAGTTTTGCTTTTGAGCCAAACTAAGCTTGATCAAAATATTGTGGTATCAATGAAGTATTTTGTTTTACTTTTTAAAGCTAAATGAAGTCTCCTTTTAACCTTTTATCTTTTGCCGCAGACATTTAGTCAAGTCAAAGTTAGTGTATATCTTAAAAACAGTGTTGGGCAGTAACTAGTAACTTAGTTACTGTAATAATATTACTTTTTGCAGTAACTAGTAGTGTAACTAATTACTAATAAGATTTCAGTAATAATATTACAGTTACCATCCATAAAGCAGCTTAGTTACTTTTGATGCCTCAACCCTGCTGATTTAAAACCCAACAATCAAATAACTCCTTGATTTATTTTCATAATTTTCATGACTCGCACATACATGTGATGTCCCCAGTGCAGCAGGCGAGCTTGGAATATGGAAAAGCTTACATTCAGCAGATAGTAATATTACATTATATTGATGTTGTCAGGAAAAAAGATGATCATGAGCACTTTTGTGAAAGTTGTAGCTTTACTTTACTCTGGCATTACATCCCACCCACATCCCTCTGATCAGCATGTGGTACATTATATTATATACATTATATATCTATAATTAAAGTTTCTTACAAACTTGATGAAATATAATTGTATATGGGTAACGGAGAAATGACAATTAGCTTCAAGCTACACATGACAATTAATGAGATTAATACAACACTTCTACTTGAATGTCAATATCAATCACTAGAATTTTATGTGGAAGATACAGTTACAACTTCTGTGGGGCGTGAAGAAAAAGTAATGTAACTAGTAGTGTAACTAATTACTGTTGCCAGAACGTAATAAGTAAAGTAACAATATTACATTTGAAATGAGTAACTAGTAATGAGTAATAAATTACATTCTTTGAGTAACTTGCCCACACTGCTTAAAATGAACAAGACTGTGACCACCTTTTGTTGTAGTTTTAGGGATCTTCAAGCAAAGAGATTCTAATGTTGTTTGTTATAATGATGTCTTACTGGATTTTCTGTTCTTTTTATTTTACCTTCATTTTTTTAAACTTCTTGATTAATCTGTCACCGGAATAGCAATCTATTCTGTTGTTTTTTTATTTAATTAAACACTTATAGAATGGGTGTGAGTTCAGTTACAATTATATCAGTTATATAATTTTGCTCTTTCAGACAATTATATCAAATCGCTAAAAATGTGTAATGTGGCAGGCTAATTGTGTTGAATGTACAGTATATATTTTCTGCTTGTATTTGTGTACATAGTAAAATAAAGCTATTCAATTTATAAACGTCTTTGTTTGTATTCATTTAAATTAGTTAATTAAATTAATTAAAGTGGGCAACTAAAAGATAATAATAAACTTATGTTTTATGGATCCATATAGGGAACACGTCGGCCCTCCAATAACTCGGAACTACTATTGTTCGCATTTTGTACCGGTGGGACATTACGAATCGACGGACAAGGGTTGCACGAAAGTAAATAACAGTTGAATTGGGTTGTTTTTTATAGTGCGCTGAGCAAGTTACATATTAATGTGTCGTTATTTCAAAAATCGAGTTTATAGACATTTTCCTGTGTTTGATGTTATAAGGTTTGAAAAACTATACGAGTCTCTGTGATGAGACCGAATGCATAAATCTGTTGAAACATCTGAGAGTACAAACCCTTCTGAAGAATGGAATAACGTTAACTGTATAACATAAAGAAAGCTTACAGTCTGTTAAAATTATAAATCATGGATGAAGAACCAGAGAGAGCAAAACGCTGGGAAGGAGGATACGAACGAACATGGTGAGAAGTTGAGCTTTATGCTTACTTTAAAAATATTATGTTCAATGCTTTTTTTTTACGTCAGATTGCCACCAAAAAGTGGTTATTGTTAATAAAATATATTTTTACAAAATGTTATTTATACCGTCATTCCAAATAATCGTAAGGTCCAAGAGCTTGAACTATGGCATATTATGTAACTATGGCAAGTAGTAAACAATAAGGGGCATCACAAGACTGTCAGCCACTAATATTTACTAAAGTACATGAGAACACATACGCTATAATGAGCTGTTGACATGTGTCTCTCTTAGGGAGGTGCTGAAGGAGGATGAATCGGGATCTCTTAAAGCTTCTGTGGAGGACATTCTTTTCCAAGCAAAGAGGAAAAGGTACAGCGCTCAAATGCAAAATATAAAAATCAGTTTGAGCTGATTGTATATTGCTTTGATATTCACTTGCAGTCTCTCTGTCACCTTACAGAGTGTCTGAGGGTCATGGACAAGTTCGGCTTGGGATGGTAAGATGCATTTTACTGTCCTCCATAGTTATAGCATAATTTTTTGTTATTGGAGGCTGATCATAACCATGCATATAATTCCCACCAAACTAGATGCGGCATCTCTTTGTGATCATTGACTCATCTAGATCAATGGAAGATCAGGACCTGAGGCCCAATAGGCTGACCTCAACCTTAAAGGTTAGTAGCACTGCATCTATAGTGGCGTATGGAAGCCTAACATTGTATGAAATCTGTCAAAACTGATCTTTCCTTTTGCATTCTTTAGCTGATGGAGTTTTTTGTGGAGGAATACTTTGACCAGAATCCAATCAGTCAGGTAATGCACTCGACTCTGTATCTGTCTGTGAGTGTTTACAATGTGTGCAGCTTCTGTTAACAGTACCATATTGTCACAGATAGGGATCATTACCACCAAGAACAAGAGGGCGGAGAAGCTCACTGATCTTGCAGGTTGATGCATTAGTATTATGTTTGCATGTTTTGAGAAGTTTTCTTTATCATAATCATCACTTGACATTACCGGTATTTTACTCTTACCAGGGAACCCTAAGAAGCATTTAGCAGCTCTGAAGAAAGCTGTGGACTCCACATGTGTTGGTGAACCGTCTCTCTACAACTCTCTCAACGTGGCTATGCAGACTCTCAAGTAAGGCACAAGTCAGTGTGTGGCGCTTCCATCTGGAACTGAAATGCAACAGTGTTGCTTACAGTTTGGTTGTAGTACTGGACTTGTACTCACCATATACACATTGTCTTCAGTGTCTACATAACCCTTTACTGCAATAACCATATTTCTATTTTCATGCAGACACATGCCTGCTCATACAAGCAAAGAGATCCTCGTTATTTTCAGCAGTCTTACTACCTGTGACCCAGCCAACATCTATGAGCTTATCAAAGTGAGTTTGAATAATGCTAATGGCTGCATACTGTAAGGGTTAGTAAGGTTTGATGAACATTGATTTCTTTGTGATCATGTTTTAATATATCAACAGACTCTGAATGCTTTGAAGATTAGAGTGTCTGTGATAGGCCTGTCAGCAGAAGTTCGAGTGTGCACCATTCTCACAAGAGAAACTGGAGGTTGGTAGTCTTATCTTAACATGGTTACATAGTTTTTTTACTTGTGTTTTCTAATTATGTTGGGCCCAATAGGATCCTACAATGTAATATTGGATGAGAGTCATTTTAAAGAGCTGCTGATGCTGCATGTGAAGCCGCCTCCTGCCAGCTCCTCCTCAGAGTGCTCCCTCATTCGCATGGGTAATCACACAGTCATTTTCACCACATTTACACAATTTAAATAAGATAAAATGTTGAAAGTACAACACCTATTACTAGTAGCTGAAAGCTTAGTCAAAAATTAGCCAAAGAATTGAAGAAATATGTAGAACTGTGAATGCTCTGCTGTTTGTCATTTTAATTTGTGTGTTTTTTATGTCTTCACTGCACTGTAAATGTGAAGCAGTCCAGGATTAGTCCTGATTTATGTCTGGGAAATGTTGTATTAGTGTAAGCTACAATTTTTCATATGTGATCTTTTACAATATCTCTATTGTGCATAATAATTTGCTCAGGTTTCCCTCAGCATGTCATAGCCTCCATGTCTGATCAGGATGCCAAACCCTCGTTCAGCATGTCGTGAGTACAGTTTAAATCTTATGCTCTTTACCACAGTTTAATAATATTAAATCTAAAAATTTAATATAATTTACACTACCATTATACACTATATAGGTAATATATACATATATATTACACTACTGTTTAAAAGTTTGGGGTCAGTCAGATTTAAAAAAAAAAGTTTTTATGTTTTTGAAAGAAGTCTCTTACGCTCACCAAGGCTGCAATTATTTGATCAAAAATACAGTAACAAGTTATATTATGAAATATTAAAGCAATTTAAAATGTATTTCTATTTGAATATATTTTAAAATGTAATTTATTCTTGCAGTGGCAAAGCTCCAGTCTTTAGTGTCACATGATCCTTCAGAAATCATTTTAATATGCTGATTTGGTGCTCAGGAAAGAATACTTAGTTATTGACGTTAAAAATTGTTTTTCTGCTTAATATTTTTGTGGAAACTCTGATACATTATTAAATACTTTTTTTTTGTAGAATACAGTTTTTTTTTAAAAAAGCATTCACTTGAAATATATTTTGTAACATCATAAATATCTTTACTGTGTCTTTGGATCAATTTAATGCATCCTTGCTGAATTCAAGTATTAATTAAAGTCCCCCTGTAGTGAAAATCAAGTTTTTTTATGGTGTTTTTAATATGCCTTTAGACAAACCATGTGCCAATCTATTAATCAACACCATTGCTGAGTATTTTCTCCTTAAAACTGTAGTTTCCCAAAGGCTGACCCAGAAATACGGTTTGAAACAGCCCTCGGTTTGCTACGTCACAAACCAATAACCAATCACATCAAGGGATCGATTCCTATCACTAGCATGCAAAATATACCAAATACTTGCACAAAACCAAAAATAAATTAAAGCAAAAAACCCATGAAGCTGTGGTTTAATGTGAATTTAGAACCACTAACTTGCATTATAACCTGTGGCAACAGTGTAAAAGTAGCCCGGAGTCAGACCCACTTCTCTCGCGTCAGCGTCTGCACTTCACATGCGTATGCTCACGGGCGAATCACTAAGAATCACAAATGGCTGTATTCGAGTCAAGGCATTTTAGGACACAACATCGTCAAGTAAGTAACTTTAACGAATGTTACAGTATTCACTGTAGTTGTCTGCTAGTAAAAAGACAGTTTTATCAGTCATTATACGTGTATGCCATTGTTTTGCGTTTACTACAGTTCAGTGGATCAGGAGGCGCTGGCTGGTGTGAGACTGAGGGGAGGCTGGACTAATTTGCATATTCATAGATCAGCGTATAGTAAATGAGGCAAGGGTGTAGAGTTGCATTCAAGCTATTTTAAGGAATGAGAAAATTATTTTCACAAGAAAAAACATTTCAATATGTAATTTTTATGATCAAAGATAAGTTTTAAGAGATCAAATATTTGACTACAGGGGGACTTTAAAAAAATCTTACTGACCCCACACTTTTGAATGGTATCTTTATTGCATAATTCTATTATTTATAATTTGAAATAATATTAATTATAGTTCATTTTCTAATATATTTAGGCACCTAGACAGCACTGGTGAGCCAGGACTCACTCTTGGTGGCTACTACTGCCCACAGTGTAGAGCCAAATACACCGAGCTGCCAGTGGAGTGTAAAGTGTGTGGTATGTGCTCAGCCTGTCCCTGTTCTTCAATCTTTACACTCATTTTCAGAGAGCATTGATGTTTACAGTTCTCATAGTCTGTGTCTTCTCTCTGGTATAGGTCTGACTTTAGTTTCCGCTCCTCACCTGGCCCGTTCCTTCCATCACCTCTTCCCCCTGGAGGCCTTCCAGGAAACCCCACTGGAGGAGTATGAGGGGGAGAGGTGAGCTTCACACTCACTCTGTGAAAACTCCTCTGTCTGTCTCATTTCAGCCTATTTAATAGTGTTAATCTATGCCTTTTCAGGTTCTGTGAGGCCTGCCAAGGAGAGTTGAAAGACAAAAGTGTAGGTTTTCCAATTCAAAATCTTTTGAATGGCTTGTTTAAAATGGCATTTAACCTCTTTGTTTTCTCCTCTCTGCAGGTATTTACTTGCCTAGCATGTAAAAAAGTGTTCTGCGTGGAGTGTGATCTCTTCATACATGACACACTGCACTGCTGTCCTGGCTGTATGCAGACTGACAGGACATCCTGATGCAAGATGGCCTGACTACAAGACATCTGTGAACTTCAGTACAAGTAGAAACTGAGATTTTAGAAAAAAAAAAGAAGTCATCAACCACCGATTTAGATTCTCACTGATTATTGAGGGTTGAAGTAATGAAAGCCAATGCTTATCAGTTCTCTGGAATCATGTTACTTTGGCTTTCTTACATCATTGTTGTGCTGGAGCTGTAACTGTATAAAAGGGCGCCCCCTATGGGGAGAAGCATCTCACTGGACCAAATGAAACCAGCAACAGAATTATTATTTTTTTGGCTGGTTTCCAGTGTCCTATTTCTATTAAAGCCATGGCATTGTAATAGAGTGAACATGACAGCTGTTCCTATATTTTGCACCCTACATGCCATGTTAATGTACTCGCCTGTACTCAATGACTCAAAAACAAACTTGTGCATAACTAGTTGTTTAGATTAACTGTTTAAACAAATTAAAACTTTTCCTTCAAAACTGTACTGACTTGCATGGCTTGTTTTTGCAAATTGTATAATTGATTGCTAAAAAAGATATTACAAAAGTAATCAAATCCTTAATTTAATTTCAATACTAAAGGTTGGAGACAGACGAAAATGTTAAATCATACATTTATAAGAAACGGTACAGCTATTCAAAAATATTCATCCCATATTCACAAATTCAGAACCAGTTATTTCACACACTTTAGCACATCAATGTTCTTATCAACATTCTTGCATCATTTTAAATGGCAAAATAAAATGTGTACAGCCATGACTTTTACAGTACAAGTGCTTCACAGCTCTGTATTTTTGTGCTGGTCATACTGTCTGTGCAGCCAGGCCTTCAGTAGGGGGAGGTTCTTGTCCATCCAGCGAATGTTCTCTTCAATGTTCTCCAAGGCTTGCAGAATACATCTCAGTTCTGCTCCAGTCTCAGCCCGCAAGGAACTGAAGAAACGACGAACCTGACGGGGCAGAGAAACACGCTCTATTGTAATATAATAACGTTTTCCGATTACAGGATCAGATGTTTTTGGTCTAGACCAACTGATGAAAGCTCCCAATAAATTGTTTGGCTAAAAATAAATACCTACCTCAGCTAGCATTTCTCTGGTGGAATACTGGTTGGTCACTCCTACTACCATGTGCGCTATAGAGTGTGAGCCAAGATCAAACCTATAAACAAAAGTCTGTAGTCATTAAAGGGCTCACAACGTACCACTACTGTGCGTCTAATTAAATCAGCATCTCACTTCTTTATTAGAGCGTCCCAGTTAGCTTTTAAAAAGTCCCATGCGTGTTTGTAGGCCTTAGGATTTTTACTGACTGAAGTCACAACATATGGAAGATCCTGAGTCTTCATCACCTCTCCCACCAGACTCTGCTCTATCATCCTGACACAAAGGAAAGATGACATTAGTGATTAAACTTATTTTCTTAAACTGATGTTTGTCTGAATGTCTCACCATTTTAGCTTGTGATCGAGAGGGCTGGTCGTGAGGGCCATCTTTATCCTGTTCTTCATCGAGACATACATAGACTCCTTGTACTTCTCAAACAGGAACTCCCAGCCATCCTCAGTCCGGGCGCCAACAGAAAACACAGCCATAGTCACGTCATTGGGAAGACTAGAAGATGGAAAAACAAAAAAGGTCAGAAATAATTCATTTCTCTTGACTGTTTCATTCATTTAGAGAGGAAAAAGAAAACATGCTGTTACTTTTCCAAAGTTTTCATCTTAATGGTAACAGTTTAAAAAGAAATTTCAGAAATGGACGATGAGCACTAACCTCATATTGCCATCGGAGTCCCTCCACTGGTTGAAGAGGTGTGTAGCGGTGCTGACACAGGGAGGATGACCCCGCACACAGCCAAACATGAGGAGGTAGCTGCGCAGCATCCTCTGAGACACAGAGCCATCATCAGTCCACGACTGCTGGTCTATGAGCTTCCTGAACAGCTGCAGTATGTAGCCCTGGACCACAGCGAGACAATCAACATTTGTTACACATCTACAGCAGGGAAGAAGGCATGGCCAGTTTATTTATACAATATACAACTCATTTCATTCACAATGATAATTTAATATGCTTTACATAATCACGATAAACAGTTGATAAACTTTTAAAAACAAACAAGCAAAGAAAAAGAAAGAAAGATGAAAGCCCTTGTTGGTCAGTTTTTTTTAATTAACCAACCAACAAGGGGCCTCATTTATAAAATACTGCGTAGAAAGAATCCTAAATTTGATTTTACGATCATTTCTCAAAGTGCGTACGTGTGATTCATAGAACGAACGTACGCACAGAAAACGTGCGTACGCCTCTCTTTTAGATGTGAAATCTATAAATTGCAATGATTTTGAAATTGTGCGCAGCTGAACAGTTTCAGATCTCCGCCCTGTAAACAATGTCTAATTAATGTCCTTGGCTTATAAAAGAGCACGTGACAGTCCAAATCTTTTACAAGTGGCAATAAGGGCTTATATTTCCAAAAACCTGCAGCACTCGGGCAAACAAAAGTGCATATGTCTGCTCAGACCCTGACGTGGCGCTAAGTTCTTTTCCACGTCAAAGACCGTTTTTATAAATATGAACGTTGCCGTGGATTTTTGCATACGCACACTCTACGATCAAATCTGTGCGTACGCACATTTTATAAATGAGGCCCAAGGCCTTTTTAAAACAACACATTTCCAATATTTCACGTGCACCAAATCAGTATATTAGAATGATTTCTGAAGGATCATGGGACACTGAAGACTGGAGTAACGGCTGCTGAAAATTCAGCTTTACAATCACAGAAATGCATTATATTAAATGTATTAAAAGAGAAATCAGTTATTGTAAATTATAACAATAGTTCACAATATTACCGTTTTTACTGTATGTTTAAAATATGTATTATTAAATGTTATTAAGCTATTTTAGTTTTATTATCAGAATTGCACAGACTGAAAAGAGGCTGATTTCAAGCCTGAATGAATGAATCCACAAGCTAGGAGGTGAAATATGAATGCTCACTCACTGACCTTCATCTGATTCTCCAGCTCCACCATGTCTCTCTTCTCCATCAGTTTGTACAGAGGCACAAGCTCACTGAAGCCCTGTGTCACTGGCATAATCTCAGTCTCTTTGCTTAGATACAGGGTCAGGTCTAAAGCCTTATCCAGGGGAAGCTTCCCAACACTGCCCAGAACACATGGATAACTTGACAACACTTTTATGGAATGATCTGCAGTACTTTACTTGTCTGACTCTTGATACATTTTCTTCTCACTGACTAATAAGAGCACATGCGCAGATGACTGAGGACTGACCTGACCAGCTGGAAGGCGTTGTTGATGAGGCTGGCCCGGTCATTGCTGCTGAGCGCCGTGTGATTGTGTTTAAGCAACGTGATGAGGTCATCCCAGCCAGAACCCTCATAGTGCACAATGTAATATCCACTCATGTCCACATTAAACTTGATCCAGTCCACCTCCTCTGGCAGATACAGCACGTCTATCATGACATAATCAACAAAGCTGTTAGAAATCAGTGCTACAGTGCTTCAGACCTTGTGTTGTTTAGAGATGTAAAGTCATCTCTCTCTAAACATTTGACTTTTTAAAAACTTGAAAATGAATGTCATTAAATTATTATGAAAACAATTTATATAATACTATTAGAACAAACTTCATAATATTACTAGAAAATTCTATTAAAACAAATACCTGTTTTGGTCTTAAGCAGGAAGCGTTGCACTGTTGTTGAGCCGCTGGTAATGTAAGTCAATGGAACGTGCCACAGAAAGCTGTAAGCGGCAAAAGATCAAGAATTAAAGACTTAGCCAAACTCACAAACAAGCGTTAAAAAGGAAAAATAAGAGTCTGAAAGTAATTCAATAAATCTTTATAAAGTCCCATGTACACACAGCACGACTTGCTGTGACAAACTAATGGACGTTATTCCTTTTCAGAGTTCACGATTTGTGGTAACATGAGTGACAGTGACCACTGGCAATGTGTCAATGCATCTCCTGTACGACAGAGGCGTTTGTTACTGTGAGCGATTTCATTTTGGAAATTATTTATCTCTGTGGATATAATTTTTTTAAATGAATTGAGAGACTCATCTCATTCATTTGGGGGAAGTCATGGCCTAATGGATAGAGAGTCGGACTCATAACCCAAGGTTGTGGGTTCGAGTCTTGTACCGGAAGGGATTGTAGGTGGGGGGAGTGAATGTACAGCGCTCTCTCCCACCTTCAATACCACGACTGAGGTGCCCTTGAGCAAGGCACCGAACCCCCAGCTGCTCTCCAAAAATGGCTGCGTGTGTGTCCAAAATGAACACAGTGTGTGTTCACTGCTGTGTGCGTGCGCACTTAGGATGGGATAAATGCGGAGAACTAATTCCGAGTATGGGTCACTTTCACTTTCATTCATGCTGAGTATTATTCATTGCTGCCCATCTTATTTGGACTGGTAATACATCTCAATTGCAAGCACATTTTCAACAGCATAAACCCTAAATAAATCATATAAAAATATAAAATCACTCAGGTTAAACAGGATTCAGAAGAAAATGTAGATCTTTGATATTAATAATGAACCTAGATGTTTGTGAGGGGTCATCACTCTTGAGGTAACGCTCTTGACTTAGTCTGACTTCGCGACCTCTGACCTCCACCGTAATGAGTGGAAAGCCCTCCTGCAATGTCCATGTCTCCATCATAGCCTTAACATCCAGCTCATCCTCAGAGTGCCATTTCTAAGAGATACAATATCACAGAAATACATCACAACACCAGTTAAAAACAGGGTAAAGAGAGTTCAGCTTAATGATTTACTCACAGAAGCTCCAGAGTGTGAGACTGAGCGCCGGCAAGACTCATCACCCTTCATTCTGCCCTCATCCAGACCATCAGAGTCACACACCTATAACAAAGAGAGACACCGAAAACACTCACTACATCATGAGACATTTTGATCTGGTACTCTTAAGCTGCAGTCACATTAGCAAACTTTCTGTGAAATTTCGCAGCCTGAAAAGGTCCACTGTCAATAGTGTAGTAAGAAGCACAGCTCACAAAGAAGTCTTTTATAAAACAAGCAGCTTTCTGTTGGTCAATGTGGCGAATTTGCTTAACCAACTTAAGTTGCATGGATTCCTATTGAAATGACTGGATTTTGCCCATGAAAATTTACTGAACAACTGTAAATGTGACCACACCTAATGAATTATAAGAAAACCTACACAGTTTACTGCAGAGTTTTATTCATCTGCATCACACATGTCATTTGTACTCACATTGGTCAGACTTTCCCACAGGTTACTATTGACCGTATTCTGGTAACTGTAGCGTTTTAGGTATCTCACAATGCCCAGTTTGAAGGCATCTGGGGTCAGGAACTCTCTCAGCATGTTCAGAATACAAGCCCCCTGAAATGACATTCACCATTGTAACATGATTTTAAGAAGCTTTTGATGGAGTTTCAATAGCAAGAAAAAGAAAACATTCCAAAGTTTTATTATGCACCTTGTCATAGGAAACATCATCAAACATTTCCTGTATCTGAGCAGGGTTCTCCACCGGTGTGGACACTGGGTGAGAGGAGCTTAAGGAGTCTACCTCCATGGCCTCGAAACACTTCCCCAAGAAATAATCCTCCTGTGGCACAAAGAAGATTGGGCTTCTTATTAGCACAGACTATCATCCAACTCATGCTGAGTGTTTTTAAAATAGTGAGTATGGAAATAAAATGACAGTCCTTCAGCAAGGGCCACCAATTTTACAAAAACTTACAACTTGCAGTTCAGGATTGGTGATGTTAACAGACACAAACTCCATGAACTTGGCAAAACCTTCATTCAGCCACAGATCATTCCACCACTGCATGGTCACAAGGTTACCAAACCACTGACAAGAACAGACACAAAATGAACAATTCACTCATTAACCACAGCAACATGTCATTTAGTAGAATAAGTACTAGAATACATCCCATGACACACACACACAAAAAAACAAACAGTTAATTGATGGCATAAGTTCACCTGATGGGCCAGTTCATGAGCGATGATCATCGTGATGCCCAGCTTGTCAGAAGCAGAAGACTTGTGGGGGTCAAAAAGAAGGGCTGATTCCCGGTAGGTGGTCAGGCCCCAATTCTCCATTGCTCCAGACTGGAAGTCTGGGATAGCAGCAAGATCTACAAAGCAGATTATTTAAATGGTGAACTCCGAAATCTGTCCTTTGCATTTTAAGTAGTAGATGAAATGCCTACACGGAACTAACCCTGTTTGGGTAGAGGAATGTACAGCGCTCTCTCCCACCTTCAATACCACGACTGAGGTGCCCTTGAGCAAGGCACCGAACCCCCAGCTGCTCTCCAAAAATGGCTGCGTGTGTGTCCAAAATGAACACAGTGTGTGTTCACTGCTGTGTGCGTGCGCACTTAGGATGGGATAAATGCGGAGAACTAATTCCGAGTATGGGTCACTTTCACTTTCATTCATGCTGAGTATTATTCATTGCTGCCCATCTTATTTGGACTGGTAATACATCTCAATTGCAAGCACATTTTCAACAGCATAAACCCTAAATAAATCATATAAAAATATAAAATCACTCAGGTTAAACAGGATTCAGAAGAAAATGTAGATCTTTGATATTAATAATGAACCTAGATGTTTGTGAGGGGTCATCACTCTTGAGGTAACGCTCTTGACTTAGTCTGACTTCGCGACCTCTGACCTCCACCGTAATGAGTGGAAAGCCCTCCTGCAATGTCCATGTCTCCATCATAGCCTTAACATCCAGCTCATCCTCAGAGTGCCATTTCTAAGAGATACAATATCACAGAAATACATCACAACACCAGTTAAAAACAGGGTAAAGAGAGTTCAGCTTAATGATTTACTCACAGAAGCTCCAGAGTGTGAGACTGAGCGCCGGCAAGACTCATCACCCTTCATTCTGCCCTCATCCAGACCATCAGAGTCACACACCTATAACAAAGAGAGACACCGAAAACACTCACTACACCATGAGACATTTTGATCTGGTACTCTTAAGCTGCAGTCACATTAGCAAACTTTCTGTGAAATTTCGCAGCCTGAAAAGGTCCACTGTCAATAGTGTAGTAAGAAGCACAGCTCACAAAGAAGTCTTTTATAAAACAAGCAGCTTTCTGTTGGTCAATGTGGCGAATTTGCTTAACCAACTTAAGTTGCATGGATTCCTATTGAAATGACTGGATTTTGCCCATGAAAATTTACTGAACAACTGTAAATGTGACCACACCTAATGAATTATAAGAAAACCTACACAGTTTACTGCAGAGTTTTATTCATCTGCATCACACATGTCATTTGTACTCACATTGGTCAGACTTTCCCACAGGTTACTATTGACCGTATTCTGGTAACTGTAGCGTTTTAGGTATCTCACAATGCCCAGTTTGAAGGCATCTGGGGTCAGGAACTCTCTCAGCATGTTCAGAATACAAGCCCCCTGAAATGACATTCACCATTGTAACATGATTTTAAGAAGCTTTTGATGGAGTTTCAATAGCAAGAAAAAGAAAACATTCCAAAGTTTTATTATGCACCTTGTCATAGGAAACATCATCAAACATTTCCTGTATCTGAGCAGGGTTCTCCACCGGTGTGGACACTGGGTGAGAGGAGCTTAAGGAGTCTACCTCCATGGCCTCGAAACACTTCCCCAAGAAATAATCCTCCTGTGGCACAAAGAAGATTGGGCTTCTTATTAGCACAGACTATCATCCAACTCATGCTGAGTGTTTTTAAAATAGTGAGTATGGAAATAAAATGACAGTCCTTCAGCAAGGGCCACCAATTTTACAAAAACTTACAACTTGCAGTTCAGGATTGGTGATGTTAACAGACACAAACTCCATGAACTTGGCAAAACCTTCATTCAGCCACAGATCATTCCACCACTGCATGGTCACAAGGTTACCAAACCACTGACAAGAACAGACACAAAATGAACAATTCACTCATTAACCACAGCAACATGTCATTTAGTAGAATAAGTACTAGAATACATCCCATGACACACACACACAAAAAAACAAACAGTTAATTGATGGCATAAGTTCACCTGATGGGCCAGTTCATGAGCGATGATCATCGTGATGCCCAGCTTGTCAGAAGCAGAAGACTTGTGGGGGTCAAAAAGAAGGGCTGATTCCCGGTAGGTGGTCAGGCCCCAATTCTCCATTGCTCCAGACTGGAAGTCTGGGATAGCAGCAAGATCTACAAAGCAGATTATTTAAATGGTGAACTCCGAAATCTGTCCTTTGCATTTTAAGTAGTAGATGAAATGCCTACACGGAACTAACCCTGTTTGGGTAGAGGGTACGGAATGTCAAAGTAGTCATCATAAAAGTCGAGCAGCTTCACTGCAGCATCCAGAGCAAACTCTGCCTGGTCGATCTTCTCTGGCACAGCATACACTGAAATCTGAATTCACATTAAAAAATGCAATGAGGAGTGTCAAAAAAAGTAATAAATGATGGAGGTGGGATCTTACAGTACTTAAAGGCTTTGTTATTAACGCTGTGGTTTTAATGGTATGAGACGGATCATCTTCTAACCTGGACTCCATGCAGACTCATCTTGCTGATAGACAGAAAGTCAGAGACAATGAAGGCCACCAGGTATGTGCTCATCTTTACACTCACATCAAACTGGTCCTCAAACAGGCCGTCTGGCAGCTCTAATGTTCTCAGCTGGAGTAAAGAAAAAAAAAAGAAAGTAGGATTAACAGAAGAAACGGTCTTCACACAGCAGATTAATAGTTCTTGTCGCATTATGATTTATTCAGGTTTTAGTCAGAAAACAGCAGGAATGATCAATAGAGGTTCTATGGATATTGTAACAGCACCTTAGGCATGTTTGAGAGGGCAATATGCTTTGCTTCTCTGCGAATCCGTATGGAAAAGTTTGCTTTGAAGTCAGGTTCATCAAAACAGGGAAAGGCTGCCCGGGCACTAGTCGGCTCAAACTGTGTGGAGGCCACAACCCTGTGAATGTGAAGGGATTATTATTTATAAAACAAAATAATAACAAAAAGAGATACTGGCTAAAAATCTTGAGTTTTTACTTAGTTTCTCACCTGACGTCTCCTTTGTTGCTGCGGTACGTGCTTTTGTAAAATCCATGAAAGCTTTCAGAGAGGTTGGCGGCAAACTCCAGTTCAACTGAATATACATGGCCCCTCTTCAGCAGTGCATTATCAGATATAAGCGCAATCTGCTGGAAGTATGGGTACTCTAGCACCTTCAGGGCCTGTAGCTGACCTTTGTCTGAACCTAGCAACCTTGCATTGGAGATATGAAGATCCTTGCTGTGCAGTATGATAGTCCTGGTGTTTTCATGGACCTCAATTTGGATCTGCACCCATCCAGTAAAGTCTAAACTTGTAAGATTGGGGTGCACAAGGAGATGGTAATGAAGGGGAGATACTGTGTCTGGAAGTCTCATTTTGTTCCATGGGAATGGTTCTCCATTGACTGATGTGGGGAATGAAGTGTGCTCTTGAGTGACTGCAGCCCAAAGGTGAACAGGCAGAACTATGAGATTCACAAGCAGAACAAAGCGAGTCATGGCTGCCCAGTACTACTTGGGAACACTGTAAAAGGGAAAAACGTATTAGCTCTGATAATACAATATAAGCTCAGCAAAAGATTGATTATTTTCAACGAGTTCTGTTTTCGCATTTGTTTAAAAGTAATTTACTGAGAAAGTGTCGAACAATGACGCTGCATATCGCCTCGTGTAGAAGTTTCATTTCTAAAGACCGTTGAGGACCGCTTTTGTGAACCGATTCAATCGATTTATTGAAAAGATCCGACTCAAAAGAACGGATACGGCGGATGCGATAGGCATAGCATTTAGGGTTGGAAATAATCTTTCGCTAAAATTAGTTGTAATATTAATAACATTCTACATTCGGTGATGGCCGTGTACGATGAAAACTGAAAAGGCACTGCGCAGTGCGCATGCTATACGCTTAACCAAACGTATTGTCTAGTGCAGGAGATAAAGTTCAAGTTTATCTTTACATCACAGAATACTTACAAACTATGCTTTTCAGTTAAAATCCTCGTTGTCTTCAAAAAATGAATCCGGTTATGGCTAAGCTGAGCATTCGTATCAATGAATGTGAAAGTGAAAATACAATTCATCAACATTTGCATCATGGGAAGTAGTTTTTTAAATGAAAGGCGCTGCACTGACTGTAGGATTAAACACAATTTGTATTTAATCTTTTCAGTTTTTCTTCTGTTTTTATATAATTCTATATATATGTATTTATTAATAAAATCAAATAAATACTTTGAGCAGTTTTCATTAGTTGTGCATAGTCCTCATACATTTTTTGACACAATGTGATTGAATGGGACCTTGAACACCGCACAAAGTTCTAAGTCTTTAAATTTGTGTCAGTGATGGTGGAGCAAAAAGGTGGCGGTCATAAATTGTGACAGTCAATGCTTATAAACTCAGTGTACATACTGATGTGTAATAAGTAATAATTTAAAGCTTTCTATAGATGTATTTATCATGTCTGTGATACATGCGATGGCGCCGCAGATGGCAGCCTCAGTGTTTGGCTCTCCAGTGTTTGTACTGTTTTTGTTAGTTTTTCCTGTTTTTTGTTTCTCAAACACGATCAGTTTTACCAGGGATGAGCTGCTGAACATTCGGCAGAACACAGCACACAATCTTCTACCCGGATTTTGTTTATTCGGACGTTTTGCTGAACATTGTATTCGGCGGAGCTGCTGCGCTGATCAAGCGCTTCAGGACGCGCAGATGGGGGTCGTTGCCGAGCATCCATATGGCGAATCTCCGCTCTCTACCCAACAAAACGGACAAACTTATTTTTTACGCCCCTAGGGCCAGGCTTCGGGACCATTTTCACTTCATAGTTAAGACGCGGGCCGGGCATCGGGCTTGTTTTAGGCTTCTTCTATTTTTATATTTTAGACATCCATCAATTAGTTCGGCAGAACACAGCACACAATCTTCTACCGGATTTCGTTTATT
>NW_015505331.1:2101369-2103664 GCF_001515645.1 Sinocyclocheilus grahami
TTTGCCATTAATTGTAATAATCCAGTGAGATTTTTGTATGCACAATGAGTCTGACAACAGCCAGCGCTCCACACAGAGATCTGATTTCTCCATCATCAGTCTGGAATGACAAAGAAACTGAAAAGACTAAATACAGAATATATACTGTGTGCGTGTGTGTTTACTGCTGCACAGTAAAAACATTTCAATAAGACTATATAAAATAATTACTAAAAGAAACAGTACAGTAGAAAAGGTCTCATTGATAAAACGCCAAGTCAAAAAAGTAGGTTTTTAACATGGATTTAAAAACAGATATTGAAGGTGCAGATCTAATACAGTGGGGCAGAGCATTCCACAATTTAGGGGCAGCAACTGAGAAAGCGTGGTCACCCCTGCATTTAAGCTTCGACTTTGGGATGCATAATAATCTCTGGTTGGACGACCGGAGAGACAAGAGGGGCCGATGTTCAGTCAATAAATCAGATAAATAAGCAGGGGCCAAACCATTTAATGATTTAAACACTAAGAGAAGAATTTTAAAATGAACTCGATAGCACATAGGCAACCAGTGCAGAGAACGTAAAACTGGTGTAATATGATCCCGTTTTTTGGTACTCGTTAAAAGACTTGCAGCTGCATTTTGAACTTTCTGCAAGCGGGATAGGGCTGACTGACCAATCCCAAAATACAGCGAGTTGCAGTAGTCTAATCTAGATGTAATAAAAGCATGAATTACTTTTTCAAAATTTTTACTAGACAAAATAGGTTTTACTTTTGCTAGAAGTCGAAACTGAAAAAAGCAGGACTTGACCACCGTATTTATCTGTTTATCAAATTTTAAACCATCATCAAAAATAACACCCAGACTTTTTACCCAAGGCTTCACGGAAGAGATTAAATCGCCAAGATTTACTTATGGTGTACTACGAGAATCCGACGTACCAAACACAATTATTTCAGTTTTAGTCTCATTGAAATTAAGAAAATGTAAAGACAACCAGGCTTTCACATCAGACAGGCAAGACATAAGTGCTTCCAGACCATTTGAACTCTGTTTTAAGGGCAGATAGATTTGAGTGTCATCTGCATAGCAATGGAAAGACTGACCATGTTTCCTAAAAATAGAACCCAATGGGAGCATGTACAACGAAAAAAGAATAGGCGCCAAAATGGATCCCTGGGGAACACCACATGACAAAGAAGCTACCTCAGAAAAGCGTTCACCAATGTTAACTCTAAAACTTTGATTGGAGAAATAAGATTTAAACCATTCAAGAGCACTTCCTTTTATGCCTACACAGTGCTCCAAGCGAGCAAGCAGGATAGCGTGGTCCACAGTGTCAAAAGCAGCGCTCAAGTCCAGGAGCACAAGCACAGCATGATCCCCAGCGTCACCAGTTAATATAATACCATTTAAAACTTTCAGAAGTACAGTCTCAGTCGAGTGGTGTTTTCTAAAACCTGATTGAAAGACCTCAAAGATCTTATTTTCATCTAAAAAAATGTTGTAGCTGTTGCAGGACTACTTTTTCTAATATCTTTGTAATAAAAGACAGATTTGAAATGGGTCTATAATTGGCTAAAAAAGAAGGATCTAGGTTCGGCCTCTTAAGCAAGGGATAGACTGTAGCATGTTTGAATACCTGGATTTCGCTGCTCTGACTGCCTTCTGAAATTTGAATAATGAATCTCTTAAAATTTCAAAAGAAATTTGGAGCCGATCCTTTTTCCACTTACGCGCCGCTCTCCTACAGATCTGCCTCAGAGAGCGTATGTTGTCATCAATCCAGGGCTCAGATCTAGGTTTAAGTTTTGAGGATTTTACAGGAGCAACTGAATCTAAGACATCCACACATGTGGAGTTAAGCCTGAAAAGGAACTCCACTGCACTCAAGTCACATTGACTGAAATCTACTGATTTAATAGCGTCACAAAAAGCGAATGAAAAGGCTTTGCTAGTAGTAGAGGTGATTAATCTAGATTGACGAGTAAGTTTAGTGACTTTATGAGTATTAGAAACCCAGGGAACAGAAAACATGACAGATTTATGGTCAGAACACCCATTGTCAGATACCTCAAGATCGTACAGAGAAAAGCCATATGTCAGCACAAGATCAAGTAACATTCACATATTGTTCTAGATCTAATGCATTTAGCAGAGTAATACATTCTTTGGCTAATGGGTCCCCTGTGCAGCATACATGAACAATAAAATCACCAAGAATCAACAATTATATATATATATATATATATATATATATATATATATATATATATATATTTCTATTTTATAAAAAATAAGCACATTCACAC
>NW_015505331.1:2104132-2104638 GCF_001515645.1 Sinocyclocheilus grahami
CCCCACGATCACAAACTCGCCAGTCTGATCCTTAGCCAGAGGTTCTGAGTAATACTATTTAATGGGTCGCCCATGCTTACCATTCTTTAAAAAGTAGTTCTGTTTAGCCCCCTACAGTTACCCATGTACAACTTAATTAATGCTCAAAACAATAATCAGCGGTTCTGCTAGAACCCTTTGTCTACCCCCCGATAGTTAATATAACTACGTACAACTTAATTAAAGTTGATACAATAACCAGTGGTTATGACCAGTAGTTAAAGCTCAAAACGATAATCAGCGGTTCTGCTAGAACCCTTTGTCTAGCCCCCGATAGTTAATATAACTATGTACAACTTAATTAAAGTTGAGACAATAACCAGCGGTTATGACCAGTACTATGACTAGCCCCCATAGTTAACGCAACTGAGTACAACGATCAAGCGGTCAAGCGGTTAGTCAGAAATCTATCATCTCACCTGATGTGCCCCATGCTTCATCTAAACCTGAGATCTAGTAACCCTGGT
>NW_015505331.1:2104922-2105986 GCF_001515645.1 Sinocyclocheilus grahami
GGGGACACCGCGCAACTCGTTTTGCTAGTTTTTTATTTAATAACCTAATTTACTTGGGGACTGGGTTTAGAGTTGTACAAACTTAATTTTTGCTTTTCAAAAATACATCGATGTACCAGGGGCGGCGCCAGAGAATTTTGAACGCAGGTGCCGAGGGGGTGCTATATCATTGACAGAGGGAGATGGGCAAATTCAGCGCTCCAGACTCATTCCTCCGACTGGTCGCTCTTTTGCTATTAACTTTCTCAGTTGGCTGCACAAGGTTTTTTTTTTGGCTACAACATGCTGTTAATCAATGCACGCTGATTAACTTTTATCCTAGTTTATAGTTATATGTAAATGAAAGTAGTTATCATTCAACCCGTTCTTTTTCATCAGTAGTATTATTTGTGATTTGAATTTTGTGAATGGGAGTTCCTCTTTTGACATGTTATAAGCCGGGCTTCGGATGCTTTCACTTTCGATTTCACGATCTTGTCAGGTTTTACAATAAAATATAATTGTCTGTTTTGCTTACATCTATACACCTTTCACGTTTTAAGACAAAAAAAAAAAAAAGAAGGATTCATTATTTTTAATTAAAATGCACAACAAGCTTACAAAACATTATTAACAAAAACTAATAAGATGAGGCATGGCCTACACGCTGTATTAGGCTATATAATGACTAATAAATTACAGAACGTTTAGCAAACACTGAGGAATCAAAAAAAAAATAAAGAAATAAAGAAATAAGAGAGCCTCCATAGCATAAGGCAGGGTTCCTCAAATCTTGCCCTGGAGGGCCAATGCGCTGCAGAGTTTAGCTCCAACCCTGATCAAACTCACCTACCTGTGATTTTCTAATGATCCTGAAGACACTGATTAGCATGCTCAGGTGTGTTTGATTAGGGTTAGAGCTAAACTCTGCAGGAAAGTGGATCTTGTGGACCAGATTTGAGGATCCCTGGCATAAGGTATGGAAGCCCGTTTCCGCCACTGAATTAAAAAAAAAAGTTATTGCGACTCTCCCAAGTCTGACTTTTTTTCACAGAATTGTGAGATATAAACTCGCAATTGCGAGA
>NW_015505331.1:2106191-2153441 GCF_001515645.1 Sinocyclocheilus grahami
GGGTGGTGGGGGGGGGGGGGGGTAGACGAATATGTTCTCAGAATTGCGAGTTTATATCTCTCAATTATGACTTTTTAACCCGAAAAAACCTTCTCTGGTTTAAGAAGCGGTCTTTTATTTGACTTAAGCGTGAAAACCATCAATATTCGCGTCCTTTTTGCTGAGCGCACCTTCTGCAATTAATAGTAAATATAACCAAAACAGGTAATTATAATTTTTATATGAAAAATACAATAAATATAAGGAAAACTCGCTCACTTGATTTTGTAATATTTTTAATTTTGTAGTCCGTATGAAAAGGTGCATTTCTATTAAAGGCACATCCATGTGGAGATGGCGAGTCAGCGTCGGCATTCGGCAAGCTCATCTTTGCACCCGACACTGACTCAGAAAGCACTAGTTTAGTAATAAATAATTAAAATGTCTTCGTTTCCCCCGACACGTTCATAATCACTTTGCCGGTGCTTTGAGGCAATTGCAAACACAAACACCTCCAGAAAAAAGTAATTGTTTTCATTTTTTCTGACTCAAGTAACCTTGCATTTTAATAAATAATGTTACATAAAGACAATTAAACGGCCAGTAATAAACGAACAAGTTACTAGCAATAGCACAAGGATACAAATGAAACAAACTGTGCTTTAACTTTTTCAGGTAGGCTATAGCCTAAAACTAACAGTAGCTGCTACTATTCAGGAACAAAATACTATGATGTATAAAGTCATAGAGATAGATTATATTTATATATTAATCCATATTAAATATGAAAAGGTTATTAAGTCAAGAGCAGATTTGAGCAGAGTGATTTTTTTGTTGTTGTTCTTTAACACAGACTGAAAGACAACAGGTAAAATCTCCTGTCACTTTCATACCAAATGTTAATGTTAACAATGTTAATTAATTATTGATTATTGTTAATGTTAACAACAAAAGACAAAATCACTCACTGCTCTTGACTGAATAATTTTTGTAACTTTATCACTAACTTTATCAAAGGCTGATAAGATTATGTAATTATTATGTAGATATTATAAAAGTAATATTTATGTCTGAATCAAACTGTGATATAGTCCAATATATAGTGACTCGTCTGTTTTATATGCAGGGAAAACTTGTCTATGCAAACCAAGGAAAAATGAGTGACTATGAGCTGTTCAACAGAGCGCTGGATCTGAGGGGAACAATCGCCATAACCAGATACGGAGGAGAAGGGAGATCTAAAAAAGTGAGGAAACATTAGTTAAATCAGTTTAAATATCTGAATAGATCCAGACTGTGTAGTTTTTTTTCCTTGAATGCATAAAGACATTTTTACTCTCCTGTGGCATGAAAATAACAGGTTATAAATGCACCCAAGTTTGGAATTGTTGGGCTGCTGGGCCTATACCAGGGGTGTCAAACTCAGTTCCTGGAGGGCCGCAGCCCTGCAGAGTTTAGTTGCAACCCTGCTCCAACACACATACCATGTAGTTTTCAAATAAGTCTAAAGAACCCGATTAGCTGGATCAGGTGTGTTTAATTAGGGTTGGAGTTCAACTCTGCAGGGCTGCTGCCCTCTAAGAATTGAGTTTGACACCCCTGGTCTATACTGAGCCATATGACATGAATGGTGTCAGAAAGTGAAACCTACCCTTACTCTTGGTATCTGCCGCCACCTGGCGTCTAGCGAGGCTCATACAACATTGACTTTGGACTTGTTAACACCTTACCTAGCTGCAAAGGGTAACTGGTTATTATTATTATTATTATTATTTTTTTACATTGAATCATATAAGGTATATGACACATGGTACATAAACAACATATGTAAATGGATTCATTTGTAGATGATACCTACAGAATACCAAAAGAAGACAAAACAGGTATTCCACCAATTCCAGCTCAGCCAATAGGGTTTGAAGATGCTGAAAGATTAATCTGGTAAGTTTAACTATTTATGCATACCTTTTCTTTCTTTAGTTTCTCCCTTTTTAGAATTTAGTTTCCATCTAATTCTGACTGAATTATCTGTGACAGTGAGCTCGATGGGGACGATGCCCCTGCTGAATGGCAAGGCTCATTTACCTGCACTTACAGGGTTCAAAGCTACATCTTCCTTCAGCAACAGGTAAATGTTGCATATTTGTGCCCAATATACAGTGCCTTGCGAAAGTATTCATGTTTTTTTTCCCCCAAATTTTTTTCATGTTTTGTTATGTTGCTGCCTTATGCTAAACTGCTTTAAATTACTTTTTTCATACACCATAATGATAAAGCAAAAAACTGTTTTTTTAAACATATTTGCAAATGTATTAAAAATAAAAAACTTAATTTAATTGCACAAGTATTCATACCTTTGTATGGGACAGTTGAAATTGAACCTAGGAGCATTCATATTGCTTGTAGATGTTACTACACTTTGAGTGAAGTTATCCTGTGGCAAATTCAATTGAATGGGTATGATTTGGAACGGCACACACGTCTTAATAAAAGGTCCAACAGCTGATAATGCATATCAGAGCAAAAACAAAGCCCTGAGGTCACAAGAACTGCCTGTAGAGCTCAGAAACAGGTTTGCATCAAGCCAGACACCTGGGACAGAGTTCAGAAAAAAATTCTGCCTCGTTGAAGGGTCACAGAAACATGTGGTCTCTGTTACCCCTTAAAGGGGTCATATGATGCTTTTTTAAAGATTATTATTTTGTGTATTTGGTGTAATATAATATGTTGACATGCTTTAATGTTCAAAAACACATTATTTTTCAAATACTGTACATTATTGTAGGTCCTCTATGCCCCGCCTCTCTCAAACGCTTCGTTTTCTACAAAGTCCCTCCTTCCGACAAGCGCAGTCTGCTCTGATTGGCCAGCTGACCCAGTGCATTGTGATTGGCCGAACACCGCAAGCACTCGTCGGAAATGTAACGCCCCTTACCATAATTGCGAGCTTCATCTTTCAAAATAAATGTAAAGACAGAGCCCGAAAGGGGAACAGAGTCGCGTGACAGACACAGGGATGAAGCTGGTATGTGTGCAGTACACAAGCCACGGTTAAGACAGCTGACTCCACTGTGATGTGACCCCCTCCCCCCCCCCCCCCCCCCCTCTCTCTCTCTCTCTCTCTCTCACATACACACACACACACACACAAACACACATGATGCACAAAAATCTGCATTTGAACAGTCAATAGCAAATACTTAAACTAATAACAAAACAGTAGCTGATTCAGAAGCGCCAGATTGTCATAGCAAAGTCAGAATTACCTCCTCTCCTATGTTCACGAAACGGTCGTCCATAAAATGCATTGCTGTTCTGTTGTAAGTAATCTTAAAGACTCCTAGATGCATCTACTTTCGGAAGGCCAAATAAAGTTCTTTTGCTTTCACCTAGAAACACAGCATCTCCCTGACATGGCTGCTTCAACACTAACTGCGGTTACTGAAACCATGCCTTCTTTCTTTGCGTGCACATTTGGGCGGCATTATGCAAATATTTTCACATAGTGAGGTAGAAATGTGGGGGCGTGTTAGAACGAGCCGATTTAGGGGGGCGTGGCAGAGTCTTAACTTTGATAAAGAATATCTCTTTGGTTTTGAGACTTTAGTCTTTGCAACTTCAGGGATCTTATCTATGCACAATCAGCTTGTAACACTCCAAAGAGAAAGGAAAACTTGAAATCGCATCATATGACCCCTTTAAAGGAAGAAGTTTGAAACAGCCAGGACTCTTCCTAGAGCTGGCCTTCTGGCCAAACTGAGCAATTGATGGAGAAAGGCTTTGGTTAGTGTGGTGACCAAGAACCCGATGGTCACTCTACTTGAGCTCCATGATCATGATGTGGAGATAGCAGAAATCTACAGAAGGACAAACATCACTGCAACACTCCACCGAATTGGGCTTTATGGCGGTATCTTGCATATCTTGCAATGTTTGAACAAGTATGATTTTGTGTTGAAAGGTTATAATGTTGGTCAGAATTAAAATAATGTTTTTTTCTGTCAGCAATGTGCACTTGGACATTTACAACACTGAGAGGCTGAAATATTCAGCAAATGTTATGGGAGTAATCCGAGGTAGCGTTGAGCCAGGTAAGTTAGATTTGTCATATTAAAAAACAAACAACAATAAAAAATAAAAAAAACATGTTGTCTTAATACACACAGTTCCCAAAAAGTATTTGGGCACTTAAGTCATTATATAACTGAAAACTGGAATAATGGCTTCTGACAAATTAGCTTTGCCATCGCAGAAATAAATCACATTTTCAAATATATTAGAATAGAAAACAGCTCTTTTAAACTGTAACAATATAACTACTATTTTACAGTATTTTTGATCTAATAAATACAGCCTTATCAAAGCTTTTTATTTTTACTTTTTGTTATATTACCAAATACATTTTGAGGAATTTACCACATCAGTTGCATTTGCAAACTGTATTTGTGTTATACGTGGTCTATGGGAACCACAGGGACAGCTGGGTACACGGAGCCATTGCCCCCAGCAGCGGTACAGCAGTAATGCTGGAGATCACCAGAGTGCTGGGGAAGATGGTGAAGGAAGGTGAGACCTAATGACATTCACAGATAAACTGATTTTGCCATTAGATGTGACTGTAGGGCTGGTTGTAGTGACCCAAATCAAGTCATTTGCTGTGACACAAAGTGGTCTAGGAGTATAATGGAAATAACACGGTGTTCTTAAAACTATATGAGAGCTGGGAGGCAATAAAGAGAAAAATATAACAATGCATCATATTCTAGTGTCAGTTCCAAGCTGAAAGAATAACAAAAGTTAAATCATATTAATTTATATCTCTACCTGAAAGGGAAATGGCAGCCTCGGCGGTCCATTATTTTTGGCAGTTGGGGAGCTGAAGAATTTGGCCTTATTGGATCTGCAGAATACACAGAGGTCTGTTGATAAAGACATCAGTAGCATTACTAAAAAAAAAACACCATACTGATGTTAAAAGAAATGTTCGTTCTTAGGAGTACTTCAGTAAGCTGAGTGAGCGCACTGTGGCGAACGTCAATGTGGACATCTCAGTGTTCGGTACTATAGAATATAATTTTCCTCCAGTTTTCTACTTGCTGAAATGTTCTATGTCCACCACAGCTAATGCTACGCTCAGGGCTTCTGCTTCTCCAGCAGCACAGTGTCATTTTCACAGCCTCTAAACAGGTGAGGAACAAGTCATTTATCAGTTACCTTATCTGAGATGTGACTTTCATAATGCTTTGATGAGTCATGTGCTTTCAGGTAAATGCACCTGGACCAACCAAATCAGTCTATGAGAACTGGATACAGTTTTCCAACAGAACCAGTCTAAATTATGGGATTTATACCAAAGTATGCTCGCAATATACCTCATGGTTTGATGTTATATTTTAAAACAAGGTGATTACAATACCATGACTACTAGTAATAATTCTCAATACTGTTCATTGTATTTTCAGTGTGGGCTTCTTGACAGGAGCAGGAAGTGATAATGCTGCTTTTATGCACTACCTTGGAATAACGTCTATGGACATTTCCTATTATTATGATTGGGTATGTGGTCAGCACTGATGCAATCAAACATTTAGAATAAAAAAAAAGTTGGTTAATATTAAGAACACATTCTCCATCCCTTTGCAGAACAAAACAAGAGCACATCTACCCAGCCTACTACACAGCTTATGATACCTTTGACTATACGCATCAACACACATTGATCCAGGTGAACCGAATACTGAGGTTCTCAAATGAGATCATATATTCTATGTACTATAATCCCTCTTTTAATATTTGTCTGCCAGTTCTTGTCGGTTCTAATTTAAATTCAAAGGACTTTCCATTATGCAGGTTTCACAAGTCACCAGGCAGTAGCTAGGACAGCAGGGAACGTACTGTTGCGATTGGCTGACAGTCTTCTGCTGCCTTTCAACTGCAGTGACTATGCAGAAAGTCCAGAGCAGTACCTCAGTCAGGCGGTTACAATCTTTGAGGAAAAACTTGCGACTAAAGGAATCTCTATCGGTGAGCTAACAAGATTTTCCAGACTGCTTTGGATGAGGGAAATGTTATTCATTAGGGGAATTTGCCAACCTAAATGTTTGTACAAGGTGAGAGAGATGGAAGTACATAAGTGTCAAAGTAGCAATGAGAATGAGCACTTTTTCCTATCCCAGAATCCTTGAAGAAAGCTGTGCAGTTATTCCACGACAGCCACCAAACTTGACATATATATATATATATACACACACATACTGTATATAGATAGATAGATACATTTGGAGCTCATAAAAAAACATCAAAATTTTATTTAGAGGCCCAAACTGAGCAAAAAATTGCAATTTGGTGTCTTTGTTGATATCTATATGGCCATTCTTTGAGATTTTTACAACCCTAGCAGAGTAAGATAAAACATTCCTGAAAAAACCTGAACATATTTCATACTTTTTAACATGATTATTTAAAAAAAAAATCTGTATGAATAATCAAGTAAACCTAAGTGGCTCGAGTCCAGTAAGTGTTCTCGAAATATTACTAACAATATAACATTTATTTTTAAATTTACTTCAGCATCATTATGGATTTCACAGTAAAAAAGACATGTGTACCACAACCTGAAGGGGGATGTTTTTAAAGTTTTTACTTGCTAAAAAATAATAAACTATGGAGAATATGGTGTACAACAGGTTTTTCAGCAAAGTTTTGCTCATGTTGATAATTTAGAGGCATTAGAAATTTGAGAGTAGGCTTTACGGGGTTAAAGTGATGTCAAAACCACCTGCTGTGGTGTCAAGGGTACATAACAGCATAAACATAACTTCCGTCTTCACAACAGGCCCCTGAAGGTTCGTCAAATTAATGACCAGCTCATGCTGCTGGACAGAGCTTTCCTTGACCCGCTAGCATTCCCAGAGCAATATGGTTTCAGGTATGAAGCAGCATTATTAAAATGTCCTGCTACTAATGTCCGGTCCCTTATGAATATTAATCTGCATTCCCCTTACCACTCTCGATTTGTTCATGCTGATGTCACACCTGTTTGCAATCACTTCTAATGCTGTCTGGCACCACACAGGCATGTGATATGGTCATCAAGTGTGCCCACCTTCCCCGGCCTGGCAGATGCAGTAGAGAAGGCTGAGAGCACCGGGCTGAAGGAAGACTGGGATCAGGCTCATAAACACATATCCATCATCACACAGGCCATCGCAGGAGCTGCACACACACTGGATGATGTGATTTAATGCACAAAGTTAGAAATATTTTGCAGTTTTTACCAAATGAAATTCCTGAAATAAATATTTCCGCTCTTGGAGTTGTTAAACAGCCAGAGGGAGTATCAATATTTAAATCATGTACAAATGTAAAAAATTCTGAGATTTCTAGAGGAACTAAATTATTATGACAATGAAACAAAAACCTGTTTACTGATGAAAGCTCATGTGACAAGCTGTTTCTAGTAAATGCATAATTTGCCTGAAATGAAGATTGAAAGTGTATTAAAAGTATGGTCCATACAAAAATAAACATTCTCTCATCATTTACTCACCCTTAGGTCATCGGCATGGTTTTCTGTCTTCTATGGAACACAAAATAACATTTTGAACAACATTTCAACTGTTTTAGCCATACACTGAAAGTCAATGGGGTCCAAAACTACAAAATGACACATTTTAAATTTTAAGTTGGGGGGTTAAAGGAAAAGAAACAGACAGACTATGCTCATTTCAGGCATGATTTATTGAAAACACACCAAAGTGATACTCTACAAACCTGTACTTTTCTTTAACAAGAGCAATTCTCTCTTCTGGGTATTAGTAAAATTAACAATACATTCGGTCACTGTGGCATTGTTCTTGAGTGCTAGGAGAGCATAAACAACTATATAATCAAAACCTTTTAACGTTTCTATCTTTTAAAAGTTTATAATACAATGTAATACAAGGCAAAACCCACCACCAGTCTAGACTACATTGAGAACACAGAGTGAGTGAAGGTGGGAGGAGCCAGAGAGAGGAGGTGTGTGTGTGTGTGTTTGTATGTCAAAGAGACACACAAAGAGAAAGAGAGAGAGAGAGAGAGAAAGAGCAGTTAGGGACCAATAAAACATAAACCCCCCCCCCCCCAGACTTTGTATGTGCCCCCACACCATTGTAATGAACATCAACAAAAACAAAAAAAAACATTATTTTTCCTCCTTTCACAAGTGTCCTCAACTATTTTAGAAAACCGAAAATTTCATTAAAACGCTACAAAATGAAAACAAACGAAAACAAAATTCACAATTCACTGCACTTTGGGGGAAACCAAATCCAACAGTAATCAGGCAGAAACGTACAACAAAAATAATATAGGCAAAAATTATATTTTTTTGTTTTGACATAAAAATAGTGTTTTTTCTTATTTCCTTTTACCCCTCAATCCAATTCTTTCCAATACACGTCCACGTCCATGACAGCACTTCCTGTACACTCAAATCAATCCATCATTCTGGCTCCGTGACAGCAAATCCTCAGTTCTGGGTACACTACGTCCAGTGGGAATGTACATATGAGAAATGGTACTTTTTTCCCCTTTTCACTTGTTGAGAAATCTCAAAATATTGGCTGTTGAATGAAAGTTTGTATTTTTCTCTCGCTCTTTTAGGCAAAAGTCTTCAGATGAGTCCACATCACGGTGAGCTCTGCGGTTAACGGCAGTGGTGACGTGAAATCCTTGTGTGGTAAGATGTGGCGCTGTTGCTAGCTAAGCCTGCAGCGGAGAGGGCAGGAAAGCCACAGACATCAGACGACATTATCAGACTAAATAAAAATGTGCGTTCTAATGAGAGATATTTGTAATATGTTCACAAACAAAGACATGATTATATTTATAGACATGCACAAGATAATGTCTGCCAAATGAAAGCGAGCATGTCACTTGAATGATGGATTGTTTTTAGGATGTTGAAACTAATGACATGTTTTCTCTATATGACTTACCAGATTTAAACAATACTGGACATGATTAAATTCTACATGTTTCGAGGACTAGAACTGAACTGATGATGGTTTCCTGCCAGACAGATACAGTATGGGATGAAGAAAGCAAGGATGATGAGCAGATATTTGGCAAGCATGAGAGTGAAAACAAACAGACGATGATGATGCTAACCCAGAGAAGTCAGCACTGGAACATGTACGAGTGTACACAGTGTAGTTTCTTCCTTTAGTCCTCTTTCCACAGAAAATGAGTGAAAAGCGTTCAAGGGTTTGGGGTGAGATTTTATTTAAAAGAAATTAATACTTTCAGCAAAAAGTCAGCAAGGACACATTCAATTGTTCCAAAGTGACAGTAAAAAAAATTAGTTTTCTATTTGAAATAAATGCAGTTCTTTTGAACTTTCTATTCACCAAAGAATGCTGAAAAAATGTATCATGGTTTCTACAAAAATATTAAGCAGCACAAATGTTTTCAACATTGATAATAATAGGAAATGTTTCTTGAGCAGCAAATGAGCATATTAGAATAATTTCTGAAAACACTGAAGACTGAAATAATGGCTGCTGAAAATTCAGCTTTGCCATCACAGGAATAAATTGCATTTTAAAATATAACCAAAAAAACTGTTATTTTAAACTGTAATATTTCAAAATATAACTGTTTTTTGATAAAAAAAAAAAAACAAGCTTTTGAAAGGTAGATCAAGATCATGCTCCACTCTTTAAGAAATCTGTTTGATCCTATCTTCACATCTATTCTGAATCACAATCCTCATGAAGAAAATGATGTTTTAAGATCTGAACATGCAGTCGTCAGATTAGCGACCGATTCAGACAATGCACTTCTCTGGGTTAGACAGAGCAAATGATGAAAAAAGGGTGAGAGTTATTTCATAAACAGGATGGGTGAGAACAAAACCACTACAATAAAACACCCAAATCAAACGCATAAAACCTACCATGCGTGCATTTAGACCCAGGAGTCAACAGGCTGAGGTTTTACATCACAAGCATCCACCAAGCTGACAGTCGGCCTGTTGCTCCTGATATAGTGTTTCCTATTTGTGTCATTCTGCAGCAATGGGAGAGGGGTGCAAATCAGCAAAACCAACAGTTTAAACACACAGAGAAAGGTCAGAGTTAGTCCTTGCAGCAGGGGAAGCTCAAGGGGAAAATAAACAGTTTGAAATGTTAGAAGAGAACGGTAATTGAAGTGAATGCATGCAGAACTGAACAAAGATCCATTCCGAAAAACAACAAAACTTTGATCGGCATGATTTTTAGGTATACATGCGTGTTGTGCCAGCAAGGTCCCCTAGAGGGAGCAACTTCATTGTATTAGTAGGGAAATAAACCCTTGTCTGCCAAATATTGCAAGAGGGTCTAGCTGCAGCCTTGCACTTGCACTCTCAGACTTGCATTCTCAGACACTTGTGCTTCTGCTAGCGACGTCACTTGCAGTTTTATTTTAATTTTTATTTTGTTCTATTTTTTATTACTTTTTGTTTGAATCTCTCAACATTTTACAACAGTAGCCAGGTGGTGAAGACAAGAAAAAAGAAACTAAATTACGAAGTCACTTGCAATCGCCACTTGCACTCTCCGATACCTGCGACGTCACTTGCAATCGACACAAATGGTGCGTGTTGCCAATGGAGACAAGACGCTGTGGTGGTGATTAAACGATTACAACTAATTTAGTACTATAACATACAGGGCCCTGCAAGAAAAAGACAAGACCCGCAAATCCGTGGCCACAGAACAGCAGAATATGAACGCAATGCACAAAGTCTCTCGTTAAGCGTTTTCCTCCTGTAGAAAAACATAAACACTTAACATGGCGTAATGTATTAAGATACATTAAGTTAAATTAAAAGATCAAATTCGATATATAGTTATTATTTAATCTACTACAAGGCAAACAGATGGCTATGAACACAACGCGTAAACTTGTACTTGTCCTCCCATAAAGCAAAACGCTTAATGTTGTATAATAACGGATGATAAAGACAATACAGTAGCCTATATGTCTGGTTGTTGACTCAAAGTATATACAGAACAGCAATTATGAACGTGCATTTCTTTATCATTATATCATTATAAATAAAACACGTAAAGTAGCTTAATGGACAAAGACAATGATATAAAAGAGCTGTAGACAGTTTATTCTATATGCAAAAACGCTTAACGTGAAACTGTGCGTGTTGCATTTATTCTAAGCTCACCTGCTTGCCTGTATGCCTGCAAGTGACGTCGCTAGCGGAAGCGCAAGTGTCTGAGAATGCAAGTCTGAGAGTGCAAGTGCGAGGCTGCAGCCAGACCCTTCTCAAATATTGTGACAATAGAAAAGAATGAATCTGTTTGTTCGGTTGACGTTCTGACAGTCGAAGCGACAGGAATCTGAATTTGTAATGACATCTATTAAAGCGTTCGGAAAGTCTAACAAAGAAATATGGCAGGCAGTGGTTGAGATACAAAGCCCTGTCACAATCCTGAGACAGACTACAGATGGTACAGAAATGTAGTCGTCAATAATGCAGAGGTGTCCATGAACACGCTCATCTATGAGCACAGTGTGGCCTCTTTCGAATGCAGACACAGTAATGTGAATCACTCTCACACTGGACTCTGATCACACTCATTATATGAGATGAATCCATATAAAGTCAAGAAGGAGTAAGAGAACTCAATCTACTGTTGCAGAGGCACTTGATACGCAAGTCGACCTCTCTTACAGATGATAGTCAAAGGGGGAAAATAGTAGCACCAGGCAGTTTCTTAATCATCTCTACATTAATAACTTAAAAAAAAAATCACAAAGCTGACATTTAATTATCTTTTTAAGCACCACATGGAGCTAACAACAGACTGTATGAGGGGAAGTTAAGTTTAAATATACTTAATATGAACAGATATCTTAAACGTATAGATGTAGACTGTGATCTGAAAGTCTGATATATATATATCACACCATCATACTGGGGGGGATCTATGATGCCATAAAATCAGTATTGCCATGTCCACGTATTATAAGCAAATTTAGGATTGTTTTTCATTAGGTTGCTTATAAATATGGACAGTCATGGGTCGCATTTCCAATGTGTGAAAATCACTTTGGTTTGTTGTGGAGAACCAAATCTCTTATTTTGGCTCAGACCAGATTGCTTATTGTTCTACATATCTGGCAACACAGTTCTGCAGCCTTCCACTAATTAGACAAATCACCGTGGCTCCAACCCAAATTCACTGTTAATATATAATTTCTCTTTTCTCTGCACAACTTGCAGTGTTGGTGCCTGAAGCAGCTAATGAGACAGATAGGATACTACCACACTACCAGATTAAACAGATGTAGAAACGTGACTCACTTCTGACACTTCAGCTCTGACCTTTAACGGCTCCCGCTCCTGCAGATCAGATGAGCCGTCGCTGCTTTTGTACTTGGAGACTTTGTCTCTCTGGTCAATCGTCGAATAGCCATCTAATGAGAGGTAAAGAAAGCAGAAAAGCTCTGTTATCATGATCGGTGTGTCAGCACCCTCAGCATGGCTCTTCAAACAAACAGAAACGAATCCCTCAACCTTCAGCTGGGAGCATCCCGTACGTGCTGCGTTCACAGATGTTCTGGTGCTCACAGCTGAGCATGTGATGTGTGTGATTACTGTGCGGGTTTTGTGTGTGTTCATGCAGGCCGTGTGTATGAGCTGTCCCTCACAGTCACTGCCATTTCATCACTTACTTCTACCCACTAAAGTAGCACCCCATCTTCAGCCTCTGTCCAATTATTGTCAGTCAGGCTTGGAGAGGATGCTGCTTCAGTGGAGAAGATCAGAGAGACGGCGCCATAATGAAGAGGTGTTACTCTGTAGCGAACAAGCAATAGTGCTTCTGTTCAAATTTTCATTGACCCAAAACACACCAAACACAACAACACTACAAACATCTTATTAAAAGAGGGGTATTGCAGACAGCGTTGGAATGAAACTCTTCAGGGAAAAAGAAATGTGGTTAGAAAAATTACTTTTAAATCTAAACACAACATTGCTTGGGAGAAATTTTAGGGTAAATGGAATTAGAGGGATTATGGTTTTGTATTCTCTTAAAACCACATTAGTCTGTAAGATTTTTTTGTTTTTTTGAGAGCATGCCGACAGTGTCTTACCTGGACCGAGTTCATCCATAGGTATCACATCCCCACCGCTACACCCTCTGTTGCCTGAAAAGCATTTTACAGGCTGGATTTTCACATCACTAATACGCATGCTCAATTTTAGAATATCAATTTAAGTATAAAAATCTCGAAATGTCAAAAAAATATTCTCTGTGAAATCCTAAACTATCCACAATTCTGAAGTGAGAGACACCAATCAGAGAAGACAAAGGAAGTGAGAACAGCAGCAATCTGACTCAACAGTAACCGCCCACTACCATAAAGCATAGGAATTACAATCAAATCAAACCATTTCAAGTGAGATAATAATAAGTAATGATTCTTGAGCAGCAAATCAGCATATTAGAATGATTTCTGAAGGATCATGTGACACTGAAGACTGAGTAATGGCTGCTGAAAATTCAGCTTTGCCATCACAACAATAAATTACATTTTAAAATATATAAAAAAAGATAAGTTATTTTAAATTGGAATACAATTTCACAATATTAAATTTTTACTGCGTTTTAGATTAAATAATACACTTAAGTCCTGTTCACACCAAGGACGATAACTATAAAGATGACAATAAAGATATAGTTTTAAAAATCGTTCTCAATATTAAAGATTAGCAGAGTCCACACCACAGTTATAACGATAAAGGCACAGAGAAACGATATCGTTGGAATCACTTTCAGAATGATTTTTTTCCAGCTGATGAACAATTAAAAACATTGACAGCCAATCAGAATCAATCCTGCTATCACGAGCTCTAGAGTTTAAAGCGGCAGACAAGAGTGCGCTTGGAATAAACAGACGATATCGTCTGCTGGTGTGGATGCTAATATAGTTATCTTGATAGTTATCGTTCTTGGTGTGAATGGGCCTTTAAAACATGTATTTTATACTCAGAAACAATCTTAAGTTAAAAGTTTCACATTTTATTGTGCTGATTCGATAAAATCCTTCAGAATGGTTCACGGATGAGTAGTTCATAGTGGTTAGTTTGGTTTAAGACCTTTTATAGATTTTTAATTCAGCTATAGAGAAAATGAATGAGAAAAATGCTTCTGAAACAAAGGCTTCCGAAAAGATGGGCGGTCACTGTTGTGCTCAGTTCTCCACAGTAAGGCAAGCAGGTAATGGCATGGGACTGATGGAAGTGATCAAATGTATCACTGTCATGAGCATCCATGCTAACAACAGCAATAAAATCTAAAAAAAGCCAAAGCTGTCATGCTAACTCCTCTCTCAATGAGATGTGCCCTGGGTGGACGGATGGTGCTTTTTATTGCAGCACTGCAGTAATTTACCATCATTTTACTTGAGAGTGAATGAATAATGAGCTCCTACATTGAGGCCCATTAATCTGCTGTCTGATCCTCATAAATCATTCTGTATCATATGAACCACTCAAATGACCGATTAAAGCACAAGAGATGCGGCAGCTGCACACACCAGCTGAGCAGCGGGGGTGAGAGATCAAGCATTCTGCCATGTGTTAAAACACAGAAAGTAGTAGAGTTCAGAAGATATGCTCGCTCAGGTGCACCTGAACCGCCAGAACTCCCCTGAGCACCCAGATTCGCTGCTATCAAGTGTGTGTAAAGTCTCTGTTTGGGGTCTTACGCTAACCTTGGTTCGTCTCCATCAAGGGGAGTGTAGTATCGTCGTAGCCAGGCTTGCAACTCTTAGATCCTTTGGGAGTGCCAGTCGGTATCGGCTGAGAAGGATCAAGAGGAGAATGTTTCAGAAACACAGGACAGAGTGACAAACCTTCACTAAAAGCACTTGGATTAGGACAACTAGGTCTCTTTCTTCATAAAATATGTACAGTAAGGGATGCAAAGGATAGTTACAATAGCATGTGAATCTCACAGAAACCATCAAGAAATGTCTGAATCATATTTCACTTTCTTTCGAAAAAATGTATTTTGCATCAAGGAAATGAGATCTATTATTTTGACCATCGTGATTTTTTGCATTCTGAAATAATTTTACTGGCACCTAGGAACAATAAATAAACTTAAGCACATTTGATCTCATTCTCGTTCAACAAAAAATACTGTGATGTGAAAAATCTGTGTGACATTTGAAATAAGAACACTTTTATAATAGAATTAATGTACATTTGTCAAATACAGCATAAATGAAGTATACATCATAGCAGTATTTGTTTCACTGAATATATTTATAATAATTATTCATTATTATTTATGTGACCTTTAATATCATATTTATTTAATAATTAAAAATGTAAAAAAAAATAATAATTGTGTCCACTCAGCAATGTATTACATTAATGAGAACAAGATTTTTTTTTTTTTTGAGAAATTTGAGAGGTCATGAGAATTTTGGGGGACAATTCTGCTTGATTATCATGAAAATGACACTCCATTTACACTCAATTTTCACTATGCAAATATTTTCTTGTTCATTTCTTAGTTTTTCTGTACATTTTAAAGTGAAGTGTGACCTGGACATTTCTTCATGGGATTTACCTTTCTCCACTTTACACTTTGGTTTAGGAATAACTGAGAAATCAGAGTGTTTGTGTGCGTTTATGATTCACTCTACTTGGAAGTGTGTTTTATTCCAGCCATCCTTGGTCAGGGCATTTCTCAGCTCCTTATAGCTCCAAACCGTCTGTAGTACATGGGAAGCAGCTTTGGTTTCCCTTGCTGACTGGCTGCAATGCATAAACATGGAGGGAAAGAGAGTTATGCAGAATCCAGAGACCAGTGGAATAACTCTCAAATTCAAAGTCATCTATTCCCCCCCCCCCAGCATCGCAGTGTCACTATGGCTGCAATCTCTAACCCCTGTGGCCACAGATTTCTCTCTTTTCACTTCATTAGCTTTTCCTGTGATCCTCACTTAATTACCAGGAGCCTACGACTTCAAAGAGTCAGAGAGAGATAGAGAGAGGCCGTGTAGCCACTCTCCAGTCTAGCATGTACTCTTTAAAAAGTTAATCTCTTACAATCAATATTTAGTTTCGGGTAAAATCATGCTCAGGCGGAAATGGTATAAATGACATGCAGTTTTAAATGAGGTCACATGTGGAAAGGATGGAGGTTGTTTGTTTAACATATGGCTCACTCTCCGGAGGTCTCTGCTGCTTTTGATAGCAACAGCACTGCACCATTTAATATTCAGTTTTTAACACGCATATATTAAAGATGTGTGGTGATAAAAATAAGACACTTCAAAAAGCAGCAACTCTTGTTGCTGTTTTTCTCTGCCAGTTAAGGAGGACCCAAACTAACACAAGATGTTTACACAGATCAAAAACCTGTTGTTTGTGTACATACAGAACTAAGCAAGCCTTAAGAAATCATAATTGGTTGAAGTGAAAATACCGTAGATAGTTGGCTTGATCTAAAAATCAATTATAACATAGAAAGATGAAAAGTGAAAATAAAGGTTAAAATGTTAAAGCTTTTTAAATGTAATATTCTAGTTTCACAAAATATCTGGTTTGAGCAGAAATCAGAAACTTACAGTGTGATTATAGCTTAACTCTGATCAAAGAGAGACCATATATTGTGTCATTACCATAATCTTGGTCCATTCTCTGTTCCCTTCTTACCTGGTCCTGTTGATGGCCACTAGTTTGTCGATTGCTTGAGCAGTAATGAGAGAGCGGGCGTTCTCAGAGCTGTCAATGATGATTTCATGGATGGTGTTGAGGATGGCCACTACTGTGTCCTCCTCCAGGTTCTTGGCTGGCCGCTGCTGTCCGCTGGGCAAGTTGCTGACCAAGTCCCTCATAGCGTAACTCCCTGTAGATGATAACATAAAAAAATGTAAGATTCTGCTCTGAAAGAATGTCAAGCAAGTTGCAGTTACCATGAAGTAATGGAGTAATGACTGCTGAAAATTCAGCTTTACTATAACAGGATTTAATTACATTTTTTTATTTTTTAAATATAGAAAACCTTTATTATAAACTGTAATAATATTTCACAATATTACTATTTTTACTGTATGCTTAAAAATACAGATAAAATAAATGCAGACTTGGTGAGCATGAGAGACGTCTTTTAAAAACATTACAAAATCGTACCGTTAAAGGGATACTCCACCCCAAAATGACAATTTTGTCATGAATCACTTATCCCCATGTCATTCCAACCCCGTAAAAGCTTCGTTCGTCTTCGGAACACAATTTAAGATATTTTGGATGAAAACCGGGAGGCTTGTGACTGTCCCATTGACTGCCAAGTAAACTACACTGTCAAGGTCCAGAAAAGCATGAAAGACATCGTCAGAGTAGTCCATCTGCCGTCAGTGGTTCAACCGGAACGTTATGAAGCGACGAGAATACTTTTTGTACGCGAAGAAAACAAAAATAACGACTTTATTCAACAATTCGTCTCCTCTGTCTCTGTATCACCGTAGCGACATTTTGGAGAATAACCACTGAACGCAAGCAGCGTACGCTCTTCTGTTATACGGTTATACGGAGAGACACAGAGGAGATGAATTGTTGAATAAAGTCGTTATTTTTGTTTTCTTCGCGTACAAAAAGTATTCTCGTCGCTTCATAACGTTCCGGTTGAACCACTGATGGCAGATGGACTATTCTGACGATGTTTTTCATACTTTTCTGGACCTTGACAGTGTAGTTTACTTGGCAGTCAATGGGACAGTCACAAGCCTCCCGGTTTTCATCCAAAATATCTTAAATTGTGTTCTGAAGACGAACTAAGCTTTTAGGGGTTTGGAACGACATGGGGATAAGTGATTTCAGACATTTTCATTTTGGGGTGGATCCCTTTAAATGACTAAATCTGACTTTTTATGCTAAACTTTTTAATAAGGAAAAAAAATTCTGAGTGCACATTTAAGTATCATGTAAATATGTGTTTAACATTATGGGCACTAATGATCTAGAAATGCTACTCTTGCCTATTAGGTCTTTGTTGCGGCAGTCAATGGACAGGTTCCTCAGAGCGATGGATACAGCTCGCACCACCTTGTCTGAGTCAGAGCGCAAGAGCTCGACGAGGATTGGCAGTCCTTTCTCCTTACGCACTGTTGCCCGGATATAGTTCGACCACTGTAGAAATGAGAGGAAAAGACTGTATTAAGCCAGTGATTCAGACATTTTTCCACTGCATTCATTTCATTAAGTCAAGTTAACTTATGCTCAGCCAGATATGCAGCTCGGCAAATCTTTCAGAACAGGAATATGCCTGTCTGAGTATGTGTGCAAGAAAAAGCTCCTCTATTCTGGGAAACTGCAATCCAGTAAATAGCCATTTGTTCCCCGTTAGACTTGTGTGCATTTTCACTCCAACCCCATGAATCACAAAACCTTTATGCGACACAAGAAATGTCTATTCCTCAACCAGTGCCCCTGAGATAGTAATTAAGTTGTTGCAATACCACACCATGGCCACTAGGAGATGGTAGTGAGCCTAGAAACACATTTGCAGACAAGTAGGAAAGATAATAAATTAATAAATAAAATCTCTCAAATCCTCTTATAGACCACAGACATGACATGCCCGTCTCCCTACAGCAGGGGTTTGTGATGAGCTAGGAACTCTGGGTTCACAAGCACACGTGTGTCACCAGGCATAGAGATGAGGCAGGTCTGAAGCGGCGGTACCAGACAGAGAAGCTGTGAGCTTATGCATAGCTGCACTTCAGGGCCGACATGGAAAAGGAAGCAGGGTCAGGGCAGTGCAGTTTAATGGGATTTACACTTGCAATAGGTGTAGGGGGACGTGCGTGTTTATTAGGGGCATTTCCTCTTGACTTCTGCGTCAAGAGAAAAGAGAGCCCCACACAACACTGTGGTACAGACATGTCACACTCGTAATTAAGTATTGACTAGGAATGTGTTCAAGGTGCACTGGAAGCAGACAAAAACAAAACATTACAAATTAATGTTTATGGATTTGCATGATGTACTCTAGCAGGCCAATCAGAGTTCGATGGTGTGATGGCTGAACAGGCCGTCTTCATTTGATATAGATAATAACATAAAATATGTGAAGTTTGCACTAAATCAGCATATTAGAATGATTTCTGAAGGATCATGTGTAAATTAAATTTTTAAAAGATGTAAAATGACAATTTATAACTTATTTTAAACTGTAAAAAATGTATTCACAATATTACTGTTTTTATATTACTGCAGCCTTGGTAAGCATAAGAGACTTCTCATTAAAATACACATTTTTTTTGATAATAATTAAAAAAAAAAAACGTTTGAATGGTAGTGTATATACCACAAAAAAAGTTATATTAAAATCAGAAATAAAATGCTTGTTTATAAGTTCTCAAAAGATTCACATGGACAGCTGAAAGAAAATAAGATGGGGATGTCGTCATGACAACGGCTCTAATTACTGTATGTTTTATTTCTATATTTTATGATGATGTCCATCATAAAATGCCCTATCCTGAATCTCTGTGGAATCAAATATCATGAAAATAATTCTGATCTGGGATTGTTTTTTAAATGGATCTAAATAGGAATCAGTTTCCAATTCCTGGTTCTCCCAAATTTGTTATGTGCAGGAATGTTCTGAGAAGACACTTACTGTCCACTGTCCAGCACTGAGGTTCTGTAGAGCTCCGGCCGCTGCTTCTAGCGTGTTATAGTTCTGGCTTTCTGTAAGCAGGGACAGGTAGAGTCGGACCACCTCCGGCTGATACAGTAATTCAAAACCTGCACACGTATATGACAGATAGACAACAGAATTACACATAAAACACTGGTGAACAAAGTCGAACACAGACAGATACAGATTAGCTATGGGGTAAAAATTGATTGCATCTCCTCCTGTCAGTGTTGTGATGCACCTGGCGAAATGAAAAGTGGACAAAACAACAGGGTAGGACAAATGCATGATTATCACGACAGAGAAATAAAGACAGAAAATCAAAGACACTCCACTTTCACAGATACACTGAGCAGTTCAATAGACAAACTGCCTAAAAAAGCCAATAGCCTGATGGACGCTTGGTGTCTTGATAACAGCAGCCCAATCTCAGGCAATGTCATCAGGGAGTCTTTCATTAAACATGACTCGAGGTCAGAAACCCAAAAGAAGGAGCTCCTTCTTGCTGATTCAGGGTCAGTTCCTCCAACACAAATTACATAGACATTTTGAGAATACCCAGTTAGGCTGGAGACATTTGCAGTGATAGTACGGAGTGGATAATTAGCTTCCTCCTGCCTAAATGCTAAATGATGCCGGCGGACATATGATTCACTGTATGCTACTCCCTGGGATGTGACTTTGTGTGTGTGTGTGTGTGTGTGTGTGTGTTCCTCTACATTTTCATAATAAGCCATGGCTCTGAGAACTTCAAGACAAGATCCACTGATCCACTAACAAACACAGAGAAAGTTATCTCGTGTATTCCAGTGGTTCTCAATTGGTTTTGCTTTAGGAACAGATTTGACATTGGACACACCAAGTGGAGACTTTTTGTACAAAATAAACAAAAAAATATACACAAAAAATGTATCACAGCATTTTATTATTATTATCATTTTTTTAAGGATGAGGTCACGTCACACAACTTATGTCCGCATCTACCTAATTTGACACTTCTACCAAGTGACACTTGTGCTAAAATGCACAATATTCTATTCTATTCTATTACAATTATCTAATTAACTAATTTGTACATTTGGTTTTACATTGCAATATTGAAAATAATTTGGGCTATTTGTAGAGACTGTTAAATTTGAATCCAAAAATGTAAATTCTGTCATCACTTACTCACCCCCACATTGTTCCAAACCTGTATGACTTTATTTCTTCTGTGGAACACAAACAGATATAACATGAAGAATGTTTCAACTGTTTTTGTCCATACAAGTCAATGTGATCCAAACAACATTGGATGCCACTGAGTTTCAATGTATGGACAAAAGAAGCACTGAGACGTCTTACAAAGTATCTTCTTACAATCTTCCTAGTGGCCATGGTGTGGTATACAGATTTGAAACAACCTTCACTTTGGTGTGAACTATTCCTGTGTAAAATCAATTAATATCCACTGAAAGTTTCAATATTTGACTTCTGTAAGTTCCTGTCTGGGTCTGAGGGTAACCATTTAGTTCAAATCTTCTACTATGCAACCACCGCACATCGATCATGTTCACATGAACTCTCTTCATGACCTGGGCTTGGGCAAGCATTTAGCCAAGACTGCGCATGACGGATGTGTGGTGGTTCAACAGACCGCCTTCTTTTTCACTGCCACCTCAAGATCGAGAAGTCTGGAGAAATTCAAAGAAAGCTGAGCGATGATATTCATACAAAAGCAGCAAAACTGCAACACAGTGTAATTCGGTAACATGTCTGAAATGAGTTTGCACTGCGGTGGAATGCAGAAAAAGATGGAAGAGCTACCACACTAATGCATGTTTGCTGGTGTGTGACTGCATTAGAAAAGCTCAGCCACTGCCTGGCCCATCTGCACTTTCTAAATGTGCACCTAACACCTATAATTTAGAGAGGGAAGACTGGCCTTCAGGATGTGGGCTGCTCACTTACATTTTTATTTCTGTCTGACTAATGGTTTGATTGAAAGAACTGTCCTCGACTCTTGTTTCTTCTTTTTTATTTTTTCTCAGTTTCCACACATTCTCGACCTCAATTACCATTTAAGGTTATTTTAAGTCTTTCTCCTCCCCACTGCTTTAAAATTCTTCCTGAGTGTGTTACTATGCGTTACTAAGACTTCAGAGCAGCCTTAGAGAGTGAGTGTATGAACAGATTACCTAATGCATTTAGTCATTTAGCAGACGCTTTTATCCAAAGCGTTTAATCCTAATGCATGTGCTCACTTCAGTATTATGCTTGTTTTTACACAGAGCATGGAAAGCTGTAAGTCATAGACATTCATATACAGAGTAGTATTCTGTCAGAAATTGAGCCAACTTTGAAAAATGAAATGCTATTAAAAATGAAAACGAAAACTATAAAAAAATCACTTTTGATAACTGAAATAAAAACTTAAACTTACTTTATTTCAGTTAGAAGCCAAGGCAACATTTCTAATTTAAAAGTACTAAAATTACTAAAACTGTCAAAGTAAAAGAGAAATAAAAATTAAAGCTAAATAAAAAATTTTTTTTTTTGAATGAAATAAAAAAATAAAAGCTCAAATAAAAAAATAAAAGTTAAAATACTGTAATTTTTTTGTGTTGCTGGAAACACTAAATTTGTCCTCTGTTATATTGTACCGGAGATATCACTTTGGTCTTCTCGGTTTACAAAGAAAAGCGTGTATACTTGAATTTGTGAATACAGATGATGAGAAAGAAAGAATGGATTCTCCCCTAAGGCGTCTCCAGAGAGAAAATGAGTCCTGTCCATTCAACTCCAAGCAGGCCTGAATGACAGTCAACTTTTTGGAACAAACACTGCACTTACTCTTTATGTGATGCCTTGTGAGCTGGATCCACAAAGTGCCAGGAACTTCAAATGCCAACAGACAACACCAAAATGAAGGTGGTAATGGCTTACAGTCAACATCACAGCATCCCTGCTCACATGGGCAGCCCATGGAGACAGGAAGTAGTGTAGTCTGCAAGGAATAGGATGCACCAACAAAGCACCTTTCTTTTCTTTCTCATTCCGAACCCCTTATCCCTCCACAGGCCACTGAAACGGAATGGACAAGCCTGTCAATCTTTATAGATTGAGAGACTCTGGCCAGCTCTTAAAATGCTCTGGTTCATTCCTAAAAGTGGCATCTTTCTCTCTCCCCTGTGCTCTGGCTGGCCAAGTCCCACTGTTACATCCTATACCAGATCCTGGCTGCTGAGACCAGTTTGTAACCACTCACCCAAGGAGGTCTTTTTGATTTCTACTTGCCCTCAATGGCTCGTATTATGTGGAATGGTGAATAAAAGTATTCATTAAAAAAAAATATGTAAAAAGTCTTACTGACCCCAAACTTTTGAACGGTAGTGAACTCGTATTGCATTTAATACTACAAAATAATATTTCACCCAATATTTGTGTGTGTATTTTTATTGTGTACATGTAAGAAGCGCTAGGTGGGGAGTTGCTGTCTATGTAGAGCATTCCAAATCAGTCACGTATGAGGCTCCATTTCAGGTAAGAAGCAGCCTTAGAAACCAGCTGCCGATGTGGGCTGAAGACGGCAAGGCAGTTCTCTAGTTTTTGAAAAAAAGCTTTTGTGTCTGCCTAGGCTAAATTGAGAAACAAAGTGTAAGGGCTGTGCCATAGCATCCTGGGGGGAAAAAAAAAACAATCTAATTTGGTGTTGAACAGGCTACAACTTTGGAGCCATCTTCCACTAAAAAAGAGAGAGAAAAAGTTTGTGAGCTCACCTTTAGCTCTGGCTCATTTAACTTTCACACAGACACAAGTGGTGGCTCGTGCGATGAATTGAGAATGAAGGAAGAAAAAAATATCATGCAGAACGCACAGCAAAAGCACTTAACATGAGTTGCGCTGTGTGGTGCGCTGCAAACTCATAGCACCGGTGTTGTGATCTCACTATATGATAATGACACTTTTAATTCAAATGGTTAGCAACACAAAAGTATAGATTGCCCAGTGAATACCAAGCAGATTACCAAACAGATTAAACAGGACAGAGGCATTATTCATACTCATTTCAAATCATGGAAAGAGAGATGCCTACAGGCTAAAAGCACACGGCTGATGTAGATTGTGTTTTTGTTCAAATACATAGTTCTGTCAGAATTTTTTAAACTGAGATTTTTTTGTCTGACAGCCATTTCACCCCGGACAGAAATAAACATTGAGTTTCAGTGGTACAAGACAAAAACCAATCACGCTGTCTAAACAATCTGTTATGAATTCTGGGGACGGCATCTGTCAGTTTTTGATGCTGTGAATGACTACACACACACACACACACACACACACACACACACACACACACACACACACACACACACACACACACACACACACACACACACACACACAAACACACACACACACACACACACACACACACACACACACACACACACACACACACACACACACACACTCGAGCTCTATTCCAAAACCTAGTGAGCTCCCTTGATGCTTACTACCTACATAGGTAGCTGTCTAAGGCAGCATCCTAACCGTCATTGAAGTCTCATAAGTGACAAATGTTAAATGCGCTACATATGAAACTCCAGATGTGACCAAAGTAGTGCTCCACACAGGAGACTTGCAATTGATTTCAATCGAGTTTGGCATTAACATGCTGCTTAATGACTTAATACTAAAAATAAATCATTTAATTACTAAATGACTATTTTTATATTTTTCAGGATTGAGAAATCTAGTGTAATATACAACATTGTAAAATCAATAACAGTATCAGCAATCAAAAATACTATAAAAGTAATGTTGTGAAAAAAAATATAGATCTATTTATATAATAGTTTATTTAGAATATCTCATCTTAATGCATTCTGGGATTATTTTCTCTGTGAAGGATACATATTATGCTGCCTTAGAATCTGGCCAAAACAAGCTTTAGGAGGCAGCATAATTAAGTTGCTTACCTTTTGGAACAGCATTGGGTGTGTGTCAATAATGCATTAAAATTCTGACTCTGTATGCAGCTTACTAAACAGTTTAAATTGTGTGTATTCACAACAGTGGAATTCTTACAAATTCCTCTCACTTACTATTTCTTGTATGCAATCCTCCTCTTCTAACCTTCATCTGTTTCTCTGTCTCCCTCAGACTCTCTGGCTGACACTCTCTCTCTTCTAGCTGCATAGAGTCTTTGTTAGGCTTGTTAGAGTCATTGCTGGGACGCCGGTAGCGGATGATATGTCTGATCTGCTTTGCCTGGAGAAGGATGTCCTGTCACAGGCTTGATGTCATGTCCCATTCTTCACGACCCACCTTCCTGCCATCCCATGCTCGAGCACATGATAAATAATCACAAGCCGTTTCCCTCTCTCACATGCTCCACATATTTTCTTTTTTCCCTGGCTCTTCATCTCGCATACACAAGTCCTCTGATGCCTCATTCTTCACTGGCACAAAAAAAAAAAAACCTGGCCAGTGTGTGGCACAAATTATAATCTCAGGAATGAAGCCCAGTCTTCAGACAGGCTGACTTCCTCTCCTTGCTTCTGCAATTTGCAAATGACGGTTTTCACTTTAAAAAGTTCATTTATAAAATGGCATGTTTGCAAAACAGGAAACAATAAACGCTGGCAGCTCTTAGTTTAGACGCCACTGACGGCTTGCCTAGTAATCTGTGCCTAATTGCATTCAAGTATGTGTGTGTGTGTGCGTGCGTAAAGCATCTCTCTGAGAAACAGAAACATCCTCTTCTGGCTGAAAAGCAGCACACAAAGGCACCGATGGGAGGGTAAATCGCACTCTATTCCCTCCCGGTAGTTTAATTCAGCCCTGTAATTATTGCCTAATCCATTAGGCCAGTGAAGAATGGTTTGCTGCATCACGTACAGATGCTGGGTAATATTATGAACCAGCCCTCATCTACTCAGCCAGACTCTATAGTACAATAATAGAACAGCAATAGTAATAAACATAACTATTATTAATAGGTTTTAGTAAATGTGACCCTGAACCACAAAACCAGTCATAAGGGTCAATTTTTTGTTAGGATAGGACAATATTTGGCTGAGATACAACTATTTGAAAATCTGGAATCTGAGGGTGTAAAAAAATCTAAATATTGAGAAAATTGCCTTTAAAGTTGTCCAAATGAAGTTCTTAGCAATGCATATTACTAATCAAAAATTAAGTTTTGATATATTTACAGTAGGAAATTTACAAAATATCTTCATGGAACATGATCTTAACTTAATATCATAATGATTTTTGGCATAAAAGAAAAATCTATAATTTTGACCCATACAGTGTATTTATGGCTATTGCTACAAATATACCCCAGCGACTCAAGACTGGTTTTGTGGTCCAGGGTCACAAATGATAGACATTCAAAAGCAAGTCCAAACAAATGATTTACTGATGAGGTTTTAAAGTGGACAATGGCTACTTCGGCTGGCTCATTTTCACACGCACTGTACCAGCACCAGTCACGTACCCATTAGACACTGTCTGCCGGACTTGTTTTCGCAAACAATAACAAATGCGTAATGATGCACATCATCTATTACATCCATCATTAAGTTTTAAGTGGCCTTCTGGCGTCAAGTGCTATTTGCAAGCTCCTTCAAGAGATCCAGATGGAAAACTAGCATTTTAGATTGATCTGGGATCAGATCGCTGCACAAGTCCTAATTGGAAAGCCGTGACAGAGGATCTGCCTTCATTCGAATGATAATGGACTCTGCACGCCCATCACTGAACCAGGTCTAGTGGCCAGAAATTGCTGCTATCAGAAATGCTGCTGGAAGAGCTTGATCAAATTCACCTGAACTTAACTGCTCCCTGCCTCTGCTGCTATGAATCTAGAGCAAACTAGCATACTACTTTTTACCATCTTTATATGGAAGAAAAAGTGCTAGTGTGCTGTTCTGAATTCAGCCTAAAGGCCCTTTCACACGGCAAGCGGTGGAATTGCCGCACGACTGCTACTTTCTCTCGTAGTGGAAGCGTTTTGTGCAGTGGAGGCGGTGGTCACATTGTGGTCTCAGAGCAGACACTGCTATAGTTACAATCATCAAGGTCACATTTCTATTTACTAAGAACTAAACAAAACATAACAGAAATTTGTGTTTGTGCCATTCTGTAATTAATAATTCAATTATTAATTATTGTCATCATTTATCCTTTTTTTCGTGTGGCACAAGTGATGTCGTTTTTGACGATTAGCCTAAAGAGCGTCATCACCTGTGAAATCCTGATTGGTGTAAATATTTGAGGGAAATATGATTTCATATGGAAATTGAGAAGATTAATTGAGCCTAAACTGTTTTCAACAGTCCATTATAAGTTCAGTTAAATGTTACATGACTGGTTGTTAATAATCAGTTCACTGATTGGTTGAAACTGACACGGCTGCCGCTCACAAAAACATCTTTATCTTAGGCGGTAGATAAACACTAAATAAGGCTATTTCTACGGTAATTAGCTGATAATAAGAAATGTCAGAACTTGAGCAATTTCAGTATATCAGAATGATTTCTGAAGGATCTTGTGACACTGAAGACTGGGAAACGGCTGCTAAAAAAATCTGCTTTATTTTACAGGATTTGGACAAAGCCCTGGTGTCCCAGAGGCCCAGGTTTGGTATGATATTGCTTGGTCATCAGGACAATGACTTTCACCAAGCCCTTTTTTGTCATAGGTCCCTCTTTTGTGTATGCTTCCCTCCTCATCATTCTAATAAATATGATTTAAACTTGTATATACACAAGACTTCTTGAAGAAAGACTTCAAGAACATCCTGCTCTTCATTCTTCTTATAACGCTACACTATCTCCAGACTTGTACTGCCTCTCAGCACCATGCCACATAAAAGCTGCTGGTCTTTTGTTGATCTCGATCTGTGTTACAATAGAATCAATATTGTCAGCAGCGGGTGGGATAATAATTGGCAAGCGACAGGATGGCACCACCAGTTTTCTTTCACAGACTGGCACCTCCATGGGTGGCATCTTTGGTGTACACCCAGAAAATTCTGATTTTATCATCACCCCAAACTCAGAACATGAAAGACGAGCTGCCAGGAACATTGTATGTGTATATTTTTTCTTCAAGAGGAACTGGGTAGCTGTTAAACTACATTAAGACCACCTAATGAGCACAGAAGTAAGCCATTCCGGTGTGTCTCCAACCATGATGATGAGCAGCTGCAGTCATCTTCTGGCAATTTTGTTTTTACTTACAGTCCACTATCAAGAGCATGTGATTTCTAACAGAGTGCTGTTTGAGACGTTATCTGAGTGCTACATTCCATGTGGGTGAATGAAGATGCTGCAAGAGGATGGAAGCTCGACAGGAGGTGGGATGGGATTGTTTCCTTCATAATGAGTCATTCATCCTGTCTTTTTTCCATAGTTTTCCATCAAACACAAAGTGAAGTTTTCATATTTGAGATTTAAACATGAATCTAGAGCATTCATATTTGAGAGAACTGCTTTCTTTTTTTCTTTAGAAAAGTCCTTTTTTCTTGTTTTAAGCATAAATGAAATTTTAAATGAGGGTGGATTATGCTTAAAACAAGAAAAAAAACATTTGCCAATGGGGTAAAAATAATGAATAAATAAAAATATTAAATATAAATAAATGATTACATATAGATACATTCTCTGAAAGCAAATCTTATTACCTTAAACAAGTTGCTACGTACTTTATAAGGAAAAACGATAAATAAGAAAAAATAAACAGGGTGTTTAGACATTTTTACTGGAAAACAAGACTGAAATACTGATAGAACAAATGTTTTGTTTGTTTTTTTCAGTGCAAAAGTCAGGAAAAATGTTTTATTTCAAAGTCACAGAGGCGTCTCAGCATGTGGGAGAAAGACAGTGTTGACAGAAGAGGGCCAGATGAGGCATGTCAGCATAAATGTGAAATGTACAGCTCTGATAAACAGAGACGTCGGTAGAAAGCTCGAGTTCATTAACAAAACATCAGTGAAAAATATGGCAGCTTCAGTTTTAGAGCAGAATACCTAATCCCAGCAGAGACAGTCTCCTAATAGAGGACTCGAATGGATAACACAAATGGATTTCTCAAGTGTAGATTGCTGCAAAACATGCCAATTAAGAATGTTGTTCCTGTTGTTAAGAAGCTCTCTAAATTCAATGGATGGTTCAGCAACCCAGCCGCCAGGCACAATGGGAAGATGCTGTTCTAAAGTGAGCCGTCTGTACCGCTCAGCTCTGTTTGGAGAACACGTAAATCTCCATACCGGGCGAGCTGTCAACAGGCAACAGAGGCAAATTAAATGAGATATGGAGCAATGCAATGAAAGGCACACATCTCTTCAGGAGAAGGCTAAAAAAGCTATTATCTGTAACTGCTGAATAACCTTGGGAAAACTTGTCTAATGTACAAACAAGCACTTGGATTTTGTGATGACAAATCTACAAAGAAAAATAAATCTCTATAATTAAAAAAACAGGGAGCTTCATAAGGTATTACACCACAGTCTAATCAACAAGCAAACACACAAACGCACAAATTTATTAGAAACTGCTGAGCTGGCACTGAGCAAATTCACTAAACAGTTGTGCCAGTTCAAGTTCAGCACAAAAACCTGTCTTATGCACTAACCACTAACAATTCAAATGCTAAAAGCTTTGAAAAAAAAGTGCATTGAGAGTTTATCAAGTCTGTACTCTAATGGAAGACAGGCAGAATTTTTTTTATTTAAACAAGATGTTTGTGTATATGATTATGCTGCCTCCTGAGAGCTCAATTTAGACAAACTGTCTATTAAAAAGATAAATCCATCCATAAATCATGCATTCATTCACGTCATTTAATATCAAAGTCTCTACAAAAATAATGACTACTTTCCTCAATTTTTGTGTGCCCCATGTCTTTGTTAATTACAGTGTGGAGTCATTAGTTTATGAACATGCTAAATTCAAATTCTTCTGCAATCAGTTGTGAGTCATGTCACCCGTGCACTTATTGAGCTCCTCCCTGACTATTAGTTTAAAGAGTCTTTGAATGTAGCTACCTATGTAAACAGCAGACAGCAATTCAGTTCACTAGGCTTTGGAATAGAGCTTAGGTTTTAATTTTAAAGGTTTCACGCGTAAACAAGTTGGACTCTGTGTAAAGTGTGCTGCTCAGAGACAGGAGGAACCACAGCAGAACACAGTAAACATGATTCATCATCATTCCCTCCACCTGATGTCATTATGTTATGGGAATGAGAGTGCTAAAAAAGGAATAAGCCAGAGAGGGGAGAATATGACATGTAATTAATTCATAGCGTCTTCATCTCTCTCAGGACTCATTTTTTATGAAACACAACAATGGCTTCACTGTTTGAATTAAGGGCTAAGGAACACAATAGGTGTACTAACAGCTTTCTCTACATGACCTCCACATTCTGTGACCTCTAGCACAGAAAATGCCGTTTCAGTTATCACCAAAGAACATGCACTCATTTGCTCTGCTCCAAAACCTTGTGAGCTGCTTTTAAGGGGTCACAGGGCACACTCATTACTCTAGAGGTCACATTAAGGTCCACTGTCTATTGTCAACAGCGTAGCGATGAATGAAGCACCACTCACACAGAAGTTACTTTCAACCCAAACTGCTTCTGTTGGTCATTGTGGCCAAATTCCCAATATTCATAGGTTTCTGTTGAAATGATTGTTTTTACAGTTCCTTTTGATTAATTTAATGAATCCTTGCTGAATAATTGTGATTATTTATTAATTGATCTATTTATTTTAAATTAACATTTAATTAACCCTAAACTTTTAAATGGTAGTGTATCTCATTTTCCACAAAAATATTAAAAACACTGGAAATAATAAAAAATGTTTTTTTGAGCACCAAAATCAGCATATTAGAATGACTTCTGAAGGATTGTGTAACATTAAAGGCTGGAGTAATGACTGCTGTAAATTCAGCTTTGCCATCACAGAAATAAATTACATTTTACAATATATTAATTATTTTAAATTGTAATAATATTTCCAAATATTACTCTTTTTACTGTTCATCGAATAAATGCAGCCTTGGTGATATTTCAATATCTTCATAATGCCAAACTTTTGACCAGTAGTGCATAAATTACTATTTTAATTATTTTATTGATTTTTTTTTTAAACGAGTCACTTATAAGGTACCATCACTATTAGGATATGGTCTCAGAAGGCAGCTGCCTACTTAGGCAGTGAGGCATGAGGCAGCTCACAGGGTTTTGGAACAGACCCCAGTCTGCTCATTGTCAATCACATCTCCCTCGGAATCCTTAATTAAATCTCTCTTGTCTCTTTCTCCATGGAAGTGAATAATGCAGCGAGAAAGCCTTCATATCTTTCATGGCTTGTAGTTTCCAAATAGGACCCCTCAGAAACCAAATGCTTGAGGCATAAAATGCAACAAAGATGCTCAGTGAATAAACATTGGCTGTGTATCTCAGGTTCAGCTAAGCGACCAAAATCCCTCAATACTCTAAGCTGTCACAGCAGCCTCTCAAGCACACGTTTATGATCTATGGCTATATATCACACAGAAAGAGACTCACAATAGAAGCAGTCCCATTGCACACTAAACTCAGTTACCCTGTTCTTTTTATTGCATATTAATCCCCAGGTGCCAATCCCATCTGAAATCAGACCAGACTTACTATTCATCTGATCGCTTGCCGTTTCTTAACCCTAACCATATCCTCATGGACAAATGTGAATCCTTGTGTATTCATTACACTCTAGCAAAGAGACAGGCGAGGTTATTTTTCCTGTTCAAACAAGTGCAGGTTTATGTCTTATGTCTAAAACAAAGCCCGGTGCTTTCAGAGGCCTTATGTCTCCATCAGACAGTCACAGCCAATTGACATTACAAACTTCATTGCTCTTCCTGTTAAAAAAAAGGCTTTTAATGTGTCTTAACATTTTAACAAAAAGGATTCATTTGTGATAATTAATGCTTCAAAACTAATGTTAAGTGGATGAAGAGTAAGGTTTTTTTTAAATTGCCTATCGAACCATCATGTAAATATAACATGGCACAAGACAGAAAAAAATGTAACTTTTTTTAAAGCTCATCTGCTTGCATGACTTGAGCTATTAAAAAAGAAAAATCAGCTTATATTGATAAACCACAAAAATTAATCAGCTCATCCCCATTTTGCATGTTAATGAGAAAGAGGCTAATTAAAGAGAGACGAGAAATGCTGTTGACTTTGAACAGCTGCCATTACAACTTTATGAAACTGCTACGTATGGCTCCAGACCGGTAACCATTTACTCAAAAACATTTTGAGAGAACAAGGCTGTTGAAACTTTTAACTAATACGTGACTGTTGTTTGTATCTGGAAGGTCAACTGGTCTCAAAGCTGTGTGAGAAAAGTGAAAATACACACCAAAAGACACATGCTCAAACGCAAACATGGCTTTGTTGAGGTTTGCAATAGTCAGCACATTCTCACACGGATGCACCAACCCTTGAGCAGGATCACACACACTCTGTGTCCACAGAGAACTCTGCAGATTTCTGCAGGATTGCAACACCTATAGAGTCAAGATGTACTAAAGTGTGCAGAAAAGTACGCTGCTGTTTGAAGGTTTGAGGTTGGTAAGATGTTTTCATGTTTTTGAAAGACGTCTCTTATGCTTACCAACGCTGAATTTATTTGATATTTGTAATATTGTAAAATAACGGTAATACTGTGAAATATTATAATAATAATGTTGTGAAAAATTATTACGATGTAAAATAACGGTTTTCTATTTTATGTTTTTGTGAACACTGTGATCCGGTTTCACTCAAATTTAAAAAGAACTCCATTTATTAGAAGGTTTTTACTGTCACTTTTGATTTAATACAATTTAATGCATTCTTACGGAATAAAAAAAATATGAATGTCTTTCTTCCAAAACAAAAAACCCTTACTGATGCAAAACTTTTGAACCATAGTATAATTGAAAGTGCTCAAGTTTTACATTTTTTGTTTTACTTTCCATTTCTCAGTTACAAATCGTATATATGACTGAATATATTACTTAGTTTGATAACTAATCCATCCTCTTATGCTCAAGACCAATGCATTCCACAGATTTCTCCCAAATTAAAATGTGACAAACTGCAGATTCCTTGTGGGTTTGTCCATGAGCTACTTTACTGTTTTTCTTCTGCCAAGCAAAACATTCCAACAACAAACACATGTAGACCTCTCAACAAAAACTATATGACTACATTTGATTTCCCATTATTCCTATTTGTTCATTCACCTTCGTTTTTCTCTTTTAAAATCTGACAATACACAAACGATGGTCCTCTCATGAGTGGGGTAAACAGTAAACAGTATTTGTCTTCTTTAATGGGATGTTTTCACAAGCCTTACAGACTCGTCGAAAAAAAAAAAAAAACAGGTCATCTAAAAATGGTACATTTTTCATGCCTCTTTGTGGCTCATCTATAGTAATACATAAAAAATGAGCCTCAATAAAACATTTTCCTGTCTCAATAAGTAGAGCTCTGAGGTAAAATGATCTTAGATCAGTCTGTCAGAAGGAAAGAGGTATTGAGTGGCTCCCTGATGACTCCCTGATGCAGTGGGTGTAAATAGAGACAGACATCTTCCACAAGGACTGATGTTTTTCAGGGTTTTTAAGACAGCATGTCTAGTCTTGAGACCCCTGTTCTGTTCCACTGTATTGCAACATGTCTTGTCTGAATTCTCCCTTAGCCTGCATCCCTAATCATTCATTTGCAGACAATTGCAAGCTAAAGGTCTGAGCATCACTCACACACAGATGGTTTAAGCCAGCACAGGCCTCAATCTGACCTGTTTCTGAGGGTAAATCTGCCTCATTCTATCTGGATGAACTTGGTCAGGGATATCAATTGGATTAAAACACACTGTCTATTTAGCACTCTGCCGCTGAGGATTACGGCTGTGTTTGTCATAATGATAAAAGGCCTAAGCAGAAGAGTACTGTCACCTGACACCTGGGATTCCCAGAGGATCTCTGTATGCTGATGTGCACTCAATGCACTCTGTGCAAGCAGTAGCTCTGCTCCAAAAACCTAGTGAGCATGCTGCCTACTGCCTACTAAGACAGCATCTTAACAATCACAGAACCTTATAAGTGACTTGTCTGGAATCAGCAGCAACTCTAGCGCAATCATAAAAAACAGTAAAACTAAAAATATTATTTAAACTATCTTTTATTTTAACATATTTTAAAAAGTTACTTTTTCAGGCGATTCTTTTTTTTTTTCAGCATCATTACTCCAGTCCTCAGTGTCACTTGATCCTTCACAAATCATTCAAATACACATGTTGATTTGGTGAACAAGAAACATTTCTTCTTCCTATTAATGTTGAAAACAGATGTGCTGATAAATATTTTTATGTTAAACATGTTTTTCAGGATTCTTTGATGGATAGAAAGTTCAAAAGAACAAGCATTTATACGAAATCGTAATCTTTTGTAACATTATAAATGTCTTTACTGTCACTTCTGAATGGTAGTGCATTTCTCTCATCTCGTTTACCATCTTTATTTTATCTCTGAGCTTGTCACAATGCATTTTGGTATCGCCTTTACAGTAAATTTGTCTGCGATGCTGGTATTGCTTTAGTATTTAACTGAAAACTGAGTGTTTACTATTGTCATTTTGCATTATTGACACACTATTTTCCTATTTAATGCTGTAAAGTTGCTTTGACACTATCTGTATTGTTAAAAGCACTATATAAATAAAGGTGACTTGACTTGACTTTAGCATACCGCCTCAGTAGACAGCTCACTAGGTTTGGGAACAGAGCTTCACTTCCCATAAAACTGTGCACTACAACCCTCAGTAGTCTAACAGTGTGTTGGCCATACACTATTTTTAAACTGTATCTTACTGGAATTCACTTCCTTAAAGCAATGCACCTGCCTTTCATAACTAGGTTTTTTTTTCTTTTTGAGAAAAACCAAAGAGTCGGGTCTTTTCCTGTCCCTTTTTCAGAAGAGTGACAGCTTAAAGATGTAATAATTCGGTGGTGTCAAAAGTAGACATACCTTTAGTGGGTTCTGTGCGCTTGGGTAGGTCCAACGTGTCATAGTTTTTGTCATGGTCTCCGTTTTTCCTCCCTAAGTGAAGAAGGGGAAGACAGAGTAAGAGAGCATAAGAGAACAAGACAGAACGAGCAGTTGTAAGTGTCACTCTATGAGAGATGGAATTTACTGGTATGAAAATGTCAAGTAGACCCAGTCTCAGACACACACACAGTTACAGACGTGCCACACATAAATCTAACTACTACACAGATATGCAAAGACAAACTCTTGACACCAGCTCGCAAGGGTGGGAACCCCCATTAAAAATGCAGAGCCTTAGTCATGGAGGACGGCTGTCTGTAACAGAGTGAAGTAATGAAGACCACTCCACTACCACACACAGAGAACATGTTATAAGGATAGTTCCTCAACAAATGAACATTACTCACCTTCATATTGTTCCAAACTTATTTGACATGCTCCAAAGCAACAAAAAAGCATCTTAGAAATAGTCCACATGACTCACACTCTATATTTCAAGTACTCTGAAGCCATAACATCCCTTAAGACCAACACCAAAGCTATTTTTCCAGTAAAAATCTTTTCCCCCCCACTGTAGCTCTCTTATCTTCTTTGCACAAATTAAATATGCACATATTAAAATTTGGTGAATTGCTAAAAAATGGCAATTGTCATGGTGTCTTGTAACCCAATCACGATGCACCAAATGTAAATAGGCACATCTCTGTAGTGGAGAGGAAGATTTTTTATGAAAATTAAGTATCTAAATTAATTAATTACATCAGAATTTAAAGTCTTTTTTAATTGTTTGTTCTGCAACAATCTTTAAAACAAGTTAAGCGTACTTGAGAGGAAATACTGTATGAAATATTGGCAAGATACTGGCAGATTTTTTAAATTGTTTAAAAGCAAAGGCAAGTTTGAATTGATGACAACAAGTTTGAATTAAAAACAAGTCTTAATATCTTATGCAGTGTTGCTTCTCATGTAAATTGATCTTGTTGAAAGATTTCTTGATATTTTAACTAATGAACAAGACAAAAATCTAATTTAGAATAGGTTTTTTGTTTTTTGCAGACAAAGCTATTGCATGATTTCTGAAGACTTTGATTAGTGCACACTTCGTATGGATTGTACTATGGAACTTTTTGGCATTTTTGCTTAGAGTTTGACAAAATTCTCTTTCATTATATGAAAAAGGACAATGTGAACATTCTGACATTTCCTTTTGTGTTCTATAAAAATAAAAAAATTATACAGGTTTGGATCAACATGAGAGTGAGTAAATTATGACATTTTTCAGTGGAACTATCCCTTTAAAGCAATGGCCAAAAAGACAGAAAGCAAAAGCAGGCCTCGTTAACAGATAACAGACACACAGACACACAGACATCTATGCCAGCTGAAAGGGGCTTTGAACCAGCTAAATTGGCACAGGTTTGACATTTCCTTGAGGACAGGAACACTAGCCAGTTATTTAAGAATGGAAGGTGAAAGAGTGAAAGTGGGGCAGTGATGAAACGTTTATTCTGATGAAGATAGAGGAAGGCATTATGTGAGTGTATGCTGAGAGAAACAGACAGACAGAGGAAAAGCAGGAAGAGACACTCACCTTGATTAAACCATTCCTCTACAGTTAGCCAACGCAGGAACAGCAGCAAGACCAATAAGAAAACAGAGCAGGCAGGGAAGAAGAAAGGAGATTCAGAGAGTGTGTGTATTAAAGGAGACAGAACTTATTTGTGAACCACTTAAAAGTACATAGAAAAAGGAGAGAGAGTTTTAGAAAAAATGAATCAAGTACAAAGTTGAGGAGGGAGTCCATTAGTTCCCTTAAGTGAAGATTCCAGAAAGGAGACAAAAGAGTTTATGCAGCTTTTTGCAGCAAATTCACTAAATGGTTACAAGAAACTTATTAATATATTCACAGATTTCATGCATCATTGTGTTCTGCAATGCTGTCAGAACAATTCATAATGTAATACTGTATTCTCAGCGTGGCTGCAGGGCTGCTATACTGGGCATTAGCATAATCAGTCTTCTACAGTCAGTTTTCTCTTTAAGGCCATCTACTGTGCAGATTTGAGCAATTTACTTTGTAATCTAAACTATCAAAGGCATGCTCTTCAGCTAGCCAACTGAAAATCAACACATTTGGTTTAATAGCACAGACATTTGAATATCTATTGCCTCTTTGAGTGCTGAGCATCGCTAATGCTAAGTGGAAACACAAAGAAAGGTAGATGTTTAATATGACCTTGTTTTATTTTGCTTCAGTACTATAATGTGATATGTACACTACCGTTCAAATTTTTGGGGTAAAAAATGTTTGTGAAAAAGCTCTCTTATGCTCAGCAAGGTAGCATTTATGTGAACAAAACTACTGGAAAACAATGTTGTGGATGTGGAGTATTAGAACTGAAAATAATTGTTTTCTATTTTAATATATTTTTAACTTGCAATTCATTCCTCTGACGGCAAAGCTGAATTTTCAGCAGGCATTACTCCAGTCTTCAGTCACATGATTCTTCAGAAATCATTATAATATGCTGATTTGGTGCTCAAGAAACATTACTTATTATTATCAATGTTTTGCTGCTTAATATATTTTTTGGGGGGGGAATCGTGATTTATTTATTTACTTTTGATCAAATGAATGTGTCCTTGCTGAACAAAAATATTCATAAAAAAATCTTATTGACCCCACAACTCTTGAATGACAGTGTAATTTAAATGACATTCATTAACCTAACTTAATAATTAAGAATAAATACAGCATTTCCTATGAGAATTTCCTATCAAATCTACTAGCGGTGCAGAAATAACACATTTTCTGCTTTAATTTGTGGTAATCCAACATAGCAACCTAAACTTTTATGTGTTTATACAGGGCTCCAGACTCATTCTTCCCACTGGTCGCTCTTTTGTGCACGAGCACATGATTTGGTCGCAAATTTTATTTTTGCGCTACAACATGGGATTAATCAATGCATGCTTTTATCATAGTTATATGGAAACGAAAAAGGTTAACATTCAACCCGTTCTTTTTCATCAGTATTATTTGTGATTTAAATTTTATGAACGGGAGTTCTTCTTTTGCTGTGTTATAAGCTGGGCTTGGCGATCTTGTCACGTTTTACAAGAAAAGATAATTGTCTGTTTTGCTTACATACATCTACACACCTTTCACTTTTTAAGAATAAAACAAAAGATGGATTCATTGTTATTCTTAATTAAAAAGCACAACAACAATAAAACAGTAAGATACAATGACAAGCTAGCTTACAAAACGTTTATTAACAAAAACGAATAAGATGAGGCATGGCACACACCACATGCTGTATTATATACCGACTAATAAATTACAGAAAGTTTAGCAAACACTGAGGAATCAAATAAATAAATAAATAAAAGAGAGCCTCCATAGCTTAATGTGAGGTAAACAGCAAAGATAACAAGCTTTTTAAAATGAAAACAAAAAGAAAAGTAAAACTAAACTTGCTGTCGGTGACAGTGCTTGCATGTTTTTCTCCCCATACGAATACCAACATGTTCACCTTTGGTTAAAGAAGCGGTCTTTTACTTTACTTTAGCTTGAAAACCATCCAACGTTTCCTCAATATGCGCATCATTTTTGCTGTGTGCAGCTTCGCGCTCCTGCTGACGCGGCGAGTATAAACCATGCTATACACTCGAAGCGCTGCGCAGCTCAAACGAGTAGCGCAGTTTCGTTATGCTTTCAGTTTAGTTTGCCGTTTGATGTTTCTCATATGCAACAGAAATGGCAGCGCTTATGAGTTGAACAACGCAGTGGTCACGCCAGTGAGACCGCACACAAAATTTAGTCACACAGGCAGAAAAAATGGTCGCAGTCTGGAGCCCTGTTATAGTGAAAGTGTCAGGAGTTTTATGTGCAAAACTAAATCTAAAACTAAATGTCTTTTAAAGGTAAAATTTTGCTGGGGAAATGTCCAAACAGCTTGACGGGAAAACATCCCTTAACGCTTGTTAGGGGCATTTTCTGGTGTAAATATAGGTCACTTGCATCTTCAAAGCAAATCTCCAGGGCTGCTGACAGATAAACAAACCTCATTAAAAAGGGTCCATGAGGCATAGCATGACATCAATGTTGTCATCTTTGCTGCTTACCGACATTCTTGCTTTTGCTCCTTCAGTTTGTTCATTGAATTCACTTATAGGTCTGTTCAATAATAAATTCACTAAATGATATCATTAATATTGTGGCGCTGAGGCCGTTTGCTTCCCGCTATAAATGTGTTCACTATTATTACCTGTTAATGGGGGGGGTAGTTGGGGGAGGGGCCAGGTGCGTGTGGCAGTTCGTTCATTTTGAGCTCAGCTCAGGGAAGAAAAAGTTCAGAGCCCTTCGCGTTTTCTTGTTTTTGGGAAAGTTAGGATGCCTCCTGATACCTGTGTTTTAGGTTGTAACGTTCAGGAAATAAACAAAGGCCGTTGGCTGCTTTTGAACTGGATCTCCGTCTCCTGCCTATTTATTTTGGGAAGTTGTGCAACGCTACAATATATTCAAGATGTCTCACATCAGTTCATTTAAGAGAGAACAAAAAATCTGGACAACTAGTATAAGAAAAAGAAAAAAAAAAAGAAAAAAAAACCTTGAAACTATCTGGAACCTGGAAATGAATCAATTCTCTTGGCATTATGTAAAAGAATATGTACCTGAACAACACTCAGCAGTTTAAAAGTGAAGTGTTTCGAAGAACTGATTCAACTCAGACAATGTAGCAACACAGACAGTGAACCTACACCCACATCCATTTAAAGATGAACACTGATTCTCCAGTAATAAATCATGAGTCATAAAAGAGCACAGGCCAAACAAAGAGAGATTCAAACATCATTTAGCTTCCTATTACAGTATCTGCCTGCACTGCTATTTATGATGTTGTGTAAACGCTAGGATCATACTGCCCTCCGTGAACCTGCCAGTGATGGAAGCATCCGGCTGATGATAATCAAGACTCAGTGATCTAAAGATGCTCAGCACTGTTTTAGTAGTATAAAGCACATAGATGAGATGAAGAAAAATTCAATAATGACCTTTGGCCTTCTTTCCTCCGAAGCAGCCTGCATCATCTTTCTTCTTCCTCTGAGTGCCAGCAGAGCCAGGGCCCTGAAGAGCTGAGGGATCCTGGAACTTCTCGGCCCCTGGCACCTCCTTGTGCACGTGGTAAGACAGGTTCCTCATGATGCACACACAATTCTCCACAGACTAAGAGACAGCAAGAGAGAAAAATTGAAAGAATGAAACATTTTTTATGAAGGCATTTTGGAAGGGAAAAACTATCTTTAAAAAAGTGACCATTTGTTTTCTAAAGACTAAATAAATATTATTTCAATAATAATAATAATTATGTAATTGTATAATAATAATAGTTCAATTGCAGCATCGTATAGTCAAATATGTTTGAATAATGACCGCTAAACTGTATGGTTGGCCGTTGTGCCAGGCAAGTGATTACATACATAGCTGTGCTGATTTTATGTCTCATAATACAGCTATTTACATGCAAATCAATATTGTTTGTCAATTCAATTATTTGTGACCCTGGACCACAAAACCAGTCTTGAGTCGCTGGGGTATATTTGTAGCAATAGCCAAAAATACATTGTATGGGTCAAAATTATAGATTTTTCTTTTATGCCAAAAATCATTAGGATATTAAGTAAAGATCATGTTCCATGAAGATATTTTGTAAATTTCCTACTGTAAATATATCAAAACTTAATTTTTGATTAGTACTATGCATTGCTAAGAACTTCATTTGGACAACTTTAAAGGCGATTTTCTGAATATTTAGATTTTCTTGCACCCTCAGATTCCAGATTTTCAAATAGTTGTATCTCGGCCAAATATAATATGTACCCTTATATCAGAAGTAGCCGGGTAATATGTGGGATAATGTACAGCCAGGCAGACATTATCGCACAAAAACCTTTAAGATGACACAAGACCCCTTCGCTTTACATTATGGTCCTGATCACTTGCCTGGGTTTGTTTTGTGATATTGACAAGCTGACACCCCTTTATCCCTTTCATATTTTTTACAGCCCTCCCTGAAGTCTGGATTTGTGTGTGTGTGACCTACCAAATGAAAGTTAAACATAGAAAACAGTATAATGTTTAAACAAAGATGGATACAGGCTCCAGGTGCTCTCTCTGCTGAATACACGTACTTTGCTGTCCATGTCCTTCTTTCCCACTGCAGATTGCAGTGCATGCAGCAAGGCATCTACCAGCCCCTCACACTCTCTCAACCGTCTGCGTGCCTCTGCACCGTCTGAGCTCACATTCCTATGGCAAACAGCAAAAGCATGAGTAAGCACAAGTAATTTGTACTAATTATACATCATAAGCTGACACATTAAAAGATTTTGTTGAGGAAGCTACTTTGAAACTTTAACTTGCCAAGCTACAAACTAATCATAATTAAAGTAGGTAAACGTGTAAAAGGAGTTAGATACGAGATACAAGTTATTGGCAAAAAGAAGCTAAGCCCTGCCAATATCTTTCAAATATATTTCATATATTAAATTATAATATATAAAATACACTTTCAGTATATTTTACCATATAATTTAATCTATGCACAAAAAGAGTTTGGATTTTTGAAATGATTAAACAGATTAAACAATGGATTATGGTGATAGCACTACAACAACTGGAATACAGCATCTTTATACAACCTGTTTGAAAACATAGTGATTAGTGCCAATTGACATTATTTAAAAAAAAAAATTGTTTTAAATAGCTAATTTACTGTTTATATGAATGGATTCACTAGAATGAATCTGAATTTAAGTGCAAAGACTGATAAAAGCTTGACAAAAAGGCAAAAACATATAGACAGATATTGCTTTTTTTTTTTTACAAACAATGCTATTATTTGATTGTGGTAGTTCAGATTTTTGTTGGAACGTGTATGATAAACAATATACAGTCACCCAGTCCAATTAAACCCACATTAAAGCCTTGTTCTGATCTCAGACCTGCTAAAATGACCAATGTCCCTCTTTAAAAATGAATGGATGACAGATTACATTATAAAGTTAAATGGTTAGCAGCATTATATAAAAAAAATTCAAAGAACGTCAGATGTGTCCACAGCCTGAGAAGGCACCAGGAGCCACCTGTGCTCTACATCGTTTACCCTGATATTTCTTTCCTACCAGCTGTTCAAGCTGTAGTTTTTTATAACTAGACTGCCAAGTTAAAATCCTATCCATAAAAAAGCCTCACTCCAGAGTAATCACTATCAAACGACAACTGGAGAAAACAAATTAAACTAGCACCCTGCAAACAAATGAGTCCTTTTCCAGCAGAAGAAATTTAAACCCATTTGCAGTATAAAACCCATACAGAATGTAACATTTTCCAGCTGTACATCTGTTGTGGCAGCCATTCAGATATAAGAGAGATGGATTGCGTTTTTACAGCTACCTGTCTTTTTCCTCCATAATGCCTGAAGGACAGTCAGCACAATATTGAATACGTCCTACAATTTCTTGTACCTTAATAGTTTTGAGAATCCAAGATATAATATTGTGGGAAAATCTAAAATAATTTAAAAATATATATATATATTACATTATTTATATGAATGTGCAGGTCTTTTTTAAATAAACGATCTTAATTAAAAAATCAAATTACCAGTCCTAATATATTTTTGTATAGAATAACATAAGGAATGTATGATTCACTGACTGACCCTGAAAACCCTTCATCGTTGGCTCTGCTCTAGGTCATCCAAAAATAAACATTTGCTAAAAATCATTTACACGCCCTCAGGCCATCCAAGATGTACAGTAGATGAGTTAATTTCTTCATCAGAACAGACTTGGAGAAATTTAGCATTACATCACTTGCTCTCCAATGGATCCTCTGCAGTGAATGGGTGCTGTCAGAATGAGTCCAAATCTTCATTCTGGATGGCAAGGACGAGTAATTTTTGGCTAAAATGTGCCTTTTAAGACCTTCAAAAATCTCAAATACAAACAGGACAAGGATGCACTACTTAATCATGAATTACAAATGTGCACATTTGTCACAATGAGCAAAGAAATAAATAAAGGGTGCTTTCCCTCTGCTGAAGAGAGACAGGAAACAAAACTGTGCCTCCAAGCAGCTTACTAGACAACAGATGTCACTGGATACAGTTTCCATGGATACAGGCTGAGCTGAGGCTAAGAAGACAGGATGAGGATAGAGTGGCGTTGTGCACAAACGCATGTCTGCGATGACTTGCTGAGAGGTGGCATCACATGGAAACACATGATGCCATGACGGCTGTACTGCCACCTCTCCCTGATCCATGATTTAGGCCTGCTGAGGCACTGGTTAACCTGATAATATTGATTGCCCTGTCACAGGGCAATAGCCAGTAAGAGCCTTGGCAAAGGAGAAAGAGCTAAAGAGAGATAAGGAGGTTGGGAAAAAAAGTACAAGAGTGCAGAGAAAGTAAGAAAGGGGAAATTGTTTTAGGAAATGTTCACAATGCTCCTCTTTAAAATAAAGAAAAAAAGGACGACCAATACTGGATTGTGCTTGCTTATGATGCATGAAAAAGAGCGAGAGAGAGAGAGAGAGAGAGAGAGAGAGAGAATACACATTTCTGATTAATTGATTGACTGCAAAAGATTTCTATTACTGTTTCTAAATGCTTTCATCAAAGAATCCCAATAAATGTATCATGGTTTCCACAAAACAATTAAGCAGCACAACTGCTTTCAGTAATGACAATAATCAGAAATGTTTCTTGAGCACCAAATCAGCATATCAGAATGATTTCTGAAGGATCATGTGACACTGAAGACTGGAGTAATGGCTGCAGAACATTCAGCTTTGCCGTCACAATAATAAATGACCTTTTAAAATATATTAAAACAGAAACTAGTTATTTTAATATTTCACAATACTACTTTTACTATATTTTTGCTCAACTTTCAAGGAACAATATTAGTTAAGGCAGCATAACTCAATCAATAATAGATACCTAAATAAACTATTGCAATAATGTCCATGCTTCTTATTTGCAGTATTTATTTTTTGCAGATATCAGAGATCCAGTAGGTCTACCTCCAAAAAAACGTGTTTTATAAATTTTTTGGAGGTAGACCTCCAAAAAAACGTGTTTTATAAAATGGTATACTTGAAAGGAAAGTGAACAGAGGGAGAGACTGGGAAGAACAGATGATAGCAGGTAGGTAGAGTCACATACAGAGAAGCAAGCAGAAGCTGGACTTGGCCCAGCAGGCTGCAGCACAACCAGCAGCAGCAGCAGGAGATTAGAGGCCTGGCTGCTAAAGAGGAAACAGAGGGTGGAAACACAGCCCCGTCCCTCTGGAGCTTCAGTGCTGAGCTCACACACAACACAGGACAGAGCTCAAACAAGAGAAGAGAGGGAGGAATTAAAGGAAAAAGGAAAGAGGGTGAACGCTACATTTATTCAGTGGTGAAACACCACATACAATTACTCAAGTGAATTCTTGTAGCATCCAAATCCTGCTTCTGAAACATCCCAATACAATCAACAGTGTAGTAAGGAACAGATATAAATATAATGATATCTGAATCACACGTCATACTGTATACACCAAATGTCATCATATTTGCACATTTCAGTTCTGCCTATAAGACACAACCAGAACACAACCCTGTGTTGGAAGTACCTACTCATGCAATCACAAGATTAAGGATTTAAAGAGAGCACTTGAGGCCATGAAACTGAACTACACTGACCTGCTTCTGCCGCTAGCAAGCTGATTTAGACAATCAGGCCTGTGCGCTGAGGCTTATCCGCAATAGCCACAGAAGTCTAGGTAGGTCAAACAAGGACAGTCACAGCCAAACAAGGCAACAATAAACTGATTTGATGCCACAGTGTCAAGAATGCAACAACCATATGTGAATCCTGAAAAAGAAGGATCACTGTAGGCACCATCATGGCACTGTAACACATTGTTTAAAACGACGATCACTTCAATGGAGGAAGATTTCATGATCTGATGAGTTGTTCTCAGTTCATATCAATCAATGGGCTGTGTTGCCAAGTCAGTGATGGTCAAGGCATATGCTAGAGTTTTAAAACATACTTATTGTTATACATGGATCCAATGTCCATTTATAATTGCTGAGACAGGTAAAGATCACACGGAATTAAAACAACAACAACAAAAACAAAAAAACATTTTCTTTTCAGGCAAAGAGCAGAATCAGCCAGGACCCCTCTTACACGGCAATGTTTTCTTGCTTTTCTTAATCAAAAGTTGAGCTACTTGAATGACCCCCAGAGGAGAGGATCAGTGTCTGCAGAGAGGCTCGGAACATTATACCAAAAATGGTTAAATATAGAACAGACAGAGGCTATTGATTTTTGCCTTTAGTTATAATGTGGAGATGTTTTAATATTTTTTCATAGATTTTTGTCAGAAGACAAATAAGTTCAGTCTATACAAAATCATCTGTTCCCACTTTTGTTTTCCATATACTGTAGATATATAGGTTGTCTATCTATAACTAAAGCTCATTTTAACTGCTGTTCCCATAGGCAAAAATTATCTTCTCAAAGCGAAACAATTTGCTTTTCTACCACTAGTGCGCAGGAACCATATCAAGCAATATATGGCAGTATAACACTGAGTTAGACACAAGAGACCATTGCTGTCATTGTTAACTAAAGCGTAAGCTACTAAAAAGTTTTGTTAATTGAAATTAAGCTGAAATAAAATAAAATATAAATATTACATGAAAAAATTAGAAAGGTTGCCTTGGTAACTAACTGAAATAAGTTGAAGTACTAAAATTACTAAACCTAAAACTAATATAACAAAGCTAATATATATATATATATATATATATATATATATAAGAAAAGATTAAAGATAGTTTAAAAATTAATTAATATTATAATAGTATATAAACAATACTAAAATAACATTGTGAGAAACGGACCATCTTAATATAAAATGAACTTCTTTCATTCATCTGAAACATTTTAGCAATTAGAACAGAAGAAATGAGTAAAAGGATTTTGCAGAAACCCAATAAGACTTGCAAAAACCGAAAGACCAATAAGAGTTTTCATTGCCATTGTTCTAGGTCAGCTAACAGAGATGTGAAAGGTGCTGTCAATCAGACCAGTATACCTTAAACATCCTGATGTGTTCTTAAAGACTGTGGTCCACTCTGCATCTCGTGGCTTTGAGTCCTCGTTCGGCTCGTGTTCCCAGCCCGAATGAGGGATAATGACCTCGTTAGTCATCGTCTGAAGCCCGTGGTTAATTATCACCATCTTCAGTGGCTCATATGAGGACAAGTTCCAAAGTGTTCCTAACAGGTGGAGTAAGACAGAGAGAGAGAAAAGAAACAGGAAAAGAAAAAAAGTACCTGTTACACCTCAACATGACACAAGAGCTACAAACAAAAAAGTGGCACCGCTGTTAGATCTGTTGACACACCACGCATTACAAAAGCATTGATTCTGAGTTTTCAGACAGGAACCTCCATTACAGACCACGACTAAGAAGGATTGGACAGGAAAAAAGGAAAGGAAAAACAAAGTTTGAGAAAAATTGCCCAGAGTAAACAGAACGTGAAGGGGCCAGGCTGTTATTTTCTAGACAATAAAACTGAGAAGCTTGTTCTATAAGCCAGCAGATATCTATACGCCTACACAGTTAAGAAAGACTGGCCTTTGTTTTATTAACTTGGCAAGCCCCATACAGCTACTGCTACCCTTTGGAAATGTACAGTGAATAAATAAACTGCCTTTTCTTGGGTTAGTAAAAACTAAGTCTCAGAACCACAGGTCATACTGGCTAAAAACAGAAATAGCAAGCGTTTACATAGTTGACTACTAACTCAAACAAATGTACATCCTGATCCTGATACAACTCTGAATCTATTTTTCTGCCCTTCATACACATCATCATCACTCCATGTTCTTCTCACTCGGTAATTACTTCCAGATCAATTTCTGCTCACAAAAACTCCAACGGGAGACAAGAAGTAAACATGTCATAGCTCTGTGTAATGTGGGCTCAGGTTCTTTTAACCACCAAAATAAATCTATTTACTATCAGATAATAACAGTAATAATTGTACTTCCATCTGTGAGGTGGTTCCATCGCCATCACCTCTTAGGTGCTGAATGGCCATTAGACCCTGGTTAAAGTCCAGATAACAGACACTGTACACATGGCCGCTGCCGAATGTGGGAATGTCTATTTGGTCAAGTGGAACATTAAGGAGCATGGTTCATTACCGGCTAGCTCATGCACGTGTTATTGTGTCAGATGGGCTTGTAGTCAGAGGAGATGTAGAGGTCTATATATAGCACATGCTGATTAACTTCACTTCATTGGCTTTAATAGGAAGCAGACAACTGGAGCAGGTTGAAGCCAAAGGCTGTATACATGTATATGTGTGTGTATATATATATATATATATATATATATATATATA